>NC_072453.1:2196295-2251937 GCF_027596085.1 Anoplopoma fimbria
TTATTATTATAATCTTCGCCGATCTGTGGCACGTAGATTACTTCATAATGAGCGGGTCAACAAGTTCGCCACCGCTAATCAGTCAGCGCTAATTAAAATTTAGCTTGTTCAGCTCATCACAACAATCAGAGCAGAACAATAATGAGAGGAGTGGTGGAATTCACGAAGGGAGGGGGATAACAAATGGTGCGTGTAAGGAGAAAGATTGAATAAATGAGAAGACAGGGGTCCTAACACGCTTACAGGGCTTTAGCGCAGCAGAGGTACTGAGACGGAGAGACACGTGTGAGTCTGTAACCAAAGATAGAGGGGTCCCAGCCTGGTAGAGGAAGATAGGGTGAGACACCGCGAGGGAGGGAGGGGGAGATATATGAATGCGGAGGAATTTGGAAATGCACCAAAAGGAGTCCCAAAAGTGGCAAAAAGTGTGACTGTTCACAATCTGACAGGTTAAGAAAAGTGAGGTTGGGACACGACTAAAATGGAACACAGTGATCCTTCTCCGTCTCTCCTACCCCTGTCAGTCTCCCAGCCTCCCATTCCTCCGCTTCACCCCCATTTTCCTATCTTGGCAATTTCACATTCTTTCACAGAAGCAGCCGTCTGCCAAAATGACTTCCCTTGTTCTTGAGGCGACAAGGCTCCTCGCCAGATCTGAGAGAGGGAGGAGGAGGAGGAAGGAGGATCGGCAGACTTAAGCATAAAGAGAGTGCGAAAGAGGAGGGAAAGCAAAAGCAAACAAGTGCAGATGGTCTGGATGTTCTTACAGTACGTTGGTGGATAAGATGGCGATTAATTGCACATCTCGGGGGGGGGATACAAGGCTAAAGTCATCTCATGATGGAAACATCATCTTCTCCTCCGCTTCCAGAGCCCAGAGCTGGTCCCTGCGAGACAAAACCCCCCTCGCCTCCCTCAACATCAGCAGTCCATCTGTCTCCCTCACATGCACACACATCCACGCACCTTCTCGATACAACGCACATTCACACAGAGTTTACGTTACCGTTCATGCAGCCTGCTGGGGGAAGAAAAGAAAAAGAATACACAACAGTGGGTTTCTCTCTGTATGATGAATATTTATAGCACAAAGGCAGACTGCTGGGACACATTCGAGGCATTCCTGCAGGAGTTTTCCCATCTTGGACCGAGAGAAAGAACCTTTCATAAAAAATGTGACAAACATCCAAACATGTCATATCATTTATTGTGGTATTCCTCAAGTCTAAAATGAAAATAGTGTTTGAGTGATCCCACTTATAAATCCATGTTTCAAGACACCCAGAGAATAAAAACTGCAAAACAGAAGAAAGCATCCATTCCAAAAAACGTCATGGACACTGCTTATAAAGGGAAATCTATTTATTATTCAGGGTTGTGCGTATACATGCTGAGGCATTGTACTAAACCTCAAGATAAAAGCCACGAGTCACAAGTCTCTGCAGCAGTGGAGAAGAATCCTCTCACGTTGAATCCAAAACAGGGGTGAGAGCAGATGGCTAACGGAGGATCCTGAGAAGAGCTGCTCATTCACAGTGACGTGACTTCAAATGAAACCAAATGCACACACAATAAACCTTTTGAAATTGATGCACAAACCTGCAAACCAACCTTTTTTTTTTTCATACACGTACACACACAGGCAAGCAGACTTCCACTGTCGGATCCATGTGACGTGAGCTGGAACACAGGGCCAGGAGAGGACAACACGGCAGATCAGTTACAACAGGGCAGATCGGTTCATCTGCAAAATATTGCCAGTCCAATTCATCCAAGTTTTCTTGTGTTATAGTCTTTTACGAGTCTGTAGTTTACTTCTGGGGGTAACAGTTAAGCCAGGACATTTTGTACAAGTGCTACATATTCTCAGTAGACTGCCACTGCAGGTATTTCTTAACAAGGACATTTAGATACCTGAATTTCAATATGCCTCCACTGATCAACCGTGTCTGAAAGCCATATTCGAGGTAATACCTAGCTGGTCTTGCTTATAAAGAATATGCTGGAGTTTGGAATAAAGGATGGAAGCCCCAGCCATCTAATGGTAATGTATTTATTTCTACCAATGTAGCGTATCAACTTTATGAGCACTGCCATTCTTATACGGCAAAGTCAGACTCACAGAAGAAATAACCTATCGGCTACTGCTTAGGAGAGTGCCGTTTTTGAAGATTACAGCCCTCCCGGTAAATCTCAGGTCAGTCAGTGTTCATGCTGCCTGTCTCTCCGTGGTCCCGTCCAGCAGTAACCTTCGTAGTTCCTGGGGGTCAGTGACAGGGAGCGAACAGGTGAAGTCCTGGCATATGTAGGCTGTGGCCACACCACCTTGCTGGGTCATGGAGGAGAGGGCGGGAAGCCGTTGCCGCAGGAATCCATCTGCATCGCCGTCGATGTGCATCAAAACCTGCCGGAGAGAGAAAGAGGGGTAAAGGAGGAAGAAATGAATTAAAAAATTCTAACTGAACACATTCGGTTCGGTCACGCTTTTCGATTCTGAATAGTATATCGATCAAAATGAACTTTGGATTTCGACCTTTGGTTCTGTGTTACTGGTAGCGTCTTGCTACTGCTCTAGCTCAATCCAGTTAATTTTGTTTTATCTATATACACATAATATTCTTCATTGCAGCAGCTAATTACCTTTCTTATATTTGAAACTTTCCTTTTACTTGATACCATGCAGTTTAGTTTTTAAAGAAGTATTTGAAAAAAACAATGATAGTTGTCAGGGCAACAAACCAATGATCTGTTTTTCTTTTTACAAATCAAGACTCCATCCATAGTCTAAGGATGGTGCAGCTGTCCGTGCTGTAAATTGCTTAAATCAAAAATCAATTCATGACCTTAAAATTCAAAGTCAAGTTGTGGATTTTGGAGAACTGACACCCCTTAAAAATAAATATTACTGCTAGCTAAGTGAAGTAGAGGGTTTTTTACATTTCTTAAACACCAACTAATTTATTTCACTTCTGTCATTAACTAGCTTGTTATATTTTTCAGCACATTTAACAAGCTGAATTAGAAGTTTTTAGATACGTTTATTTGAACTATGAGAAAAGAGACAATAAGTCACACAAAATATCAACATGATATCATTACAGACTCTGAGACAGTGGAAGAGACATACGCTTGAAGATAAAGATAATGTTATGTAGATAAAAGCATGGTTTGTGTTAACTTCTAATTAGCCTTAGATAGCTAGCACTGTTAGCATTAGCTTGCTGGCTTAAATGCTACACTGTTACAAGAGTTTATACAGCAATGCTACAGCAGTATGCCATACATTATATGAATTAACATGACGTGCACTGGCTGCTGTGGTTTTATTAAGAAAGTTAGCTGCAGCTATAGCTAAATGAAAATGCTGGTGCTAAATATAGCCACCAGTGTTTCCAGCTAAGCTAGCAAGTCACACAGTCCTCTCGAATACTCCACTGATGGTACACACAGACACAGAAACGTGTAGAGCATCTCAGCAAGGGACGCAGTTGTGACAGTCAGCGCTTTCTATTTTTCATTCATGCAACTGTGTAATATCTCATAAAAAATACAAGTAAGTATTCGGACAGACCAAAATAACCTTCCTAAAAATATTATTCACTGCCACGGTCTCATGCCCACAATTGCAGAAAGACAACGGAGTGTCTGGGTGGATATGTGGTTCATTGTCCCGCCCGCAGCAGAAGAGGTTCCCAAATAGACCTCAACCCAACTGCTGCTCCAGTGTTGATCTTTCACATCTTTGTATCTGCTTATGTGTGTGTGTGTTTGTGTAGGTGTGTGTGTGTGTGTGTGTGTGTGTGTGTGTGTGTGTGTGTGTGTGTGTGTGTGTGTGTGTGTGCCGGTGCTCTTGGACAGGCAGCAGAGCGGAGTTAAACCCCTGTGCGTCCCTAAGGCGTCTTCCTGTCAAGCACGTGTCACTTCCTCCTGGCCCTCAAACACCCCTGGTTCACAGTGGAGCGAGAAATGACAACGTAAACAACAAGCACAGACAGAAGTGATAAAAGGAGGGAGAGGAGGGGGAGACGGGGGAAAGACAGAATGAGGAGAGAGAGAGAGGTCCAGAGATACATCTCCTCCCAGGTGAAGTTCTGCCAGAGAAGACTGACATGTTTGACAGGTGGCAGACTGGGGGTCAGTTAGAATGCTTCAAAGGCTACACAAATACTGATGGCAGTGGGTTTGATTGATTCATCATTTGAATACACCTTGTGGTTTATACACTTTAAAAGCTATACGCCAGCTACTGCATTGATACTGCAATGGACATGCTTGCCTGTATCACTGATAGTAGACAGCAGGTCCAATGGTGTTTCCTTCCACGTACAGAGAGAGAGCTGAACAGAAACTGGTGTGATTTCTGTTGGTGAGGTGACATTCCAACAAAGGATAACTGTCAAGTACCCGAAAGCTATATTGACAATTTAATCCGATTTCGAATCTTGCTCTCTTAATCAATCAGACAGTTGCTGTTTTTTAAATCACATTTATTATAAGTAAGTGGAACTTGAATTGTGACCGTCAAAAATCAACCGTAAAGCTACATTTTATGTCAATACCAGTAGATGAGAAGTCATTTCGGTTGCTCGGAATCATGAAAAATTACATTAGACTCAACCTACTGACGATGACCATGTGATATAGTCAAAAGCCCCAGAACGAGTAAGCAACCTTGAGCTAAGATTTGGGCTGCCCTAGTAGTTTACAACATAAACCCAACGTTGCCTGTTGTATTCCAGCAGGGGACCTTTGTTGCATGTCAAACCTCCCACCCCCCATCCCCTGCCCTCTCCCCCTTGTTTCCTGTCTACGTCTTCACTGTCAACTGTCCAATAAAGGGAAAAACGCTAAATAAGTAAGAGAAGAAATAAAACCTGGCTTTGTCAACTGCTGTTTGTCAGTCCAGACTGCTAATCAAGATCATTATTCATTTTAGTTTCTTTTTTGTGCTAAGTAGCAAATCTTAGCATGCTAACATGCTAAACTTTGATTTTTATCACTGGTAGCCTGTTAGCATGATAATATTAGCATTTATGTGAAAGCATGGTCTCACAGGGCTACTACCATGGCTGCTGACTCTTACACCGTGTCTACACAGGAGGCGAAGCCTGGGCAGCGTGTAAGCAGAGAACAAGCTTCAATTCTCTGTCCGTGTCCTCTGGCAGTGTTCAGACACAGTATTAAGTGGAGGGCATCTGTGTTTTGGCTGCTCTCAAAACCAATCACACAGTGACTGTAGTTAGGCCCGAAATCAAATAGACTTTAAAAAAAACTCAGGTATCACATTGGTTCTTGTATCAAAGATCTTTAAAATGATACTCAGTATGTTGGTATGCCTGAGGCCCTAAGACACGATTAAGCTAGCTGACTGTGGGACTTTTAGGTTACCATGTTGGCCCACTCCATCCAGTATGACTGCTCCCTACCAATTAATTCCAACCCATGTGGATAAATGGACAAATGGATTAGATACCCCTAATTCTGCTTGCTCCCGTCTTGGCCTGACTCTCGCCTTGGCCCTCAGACAACATTGTTTATTAGAGCAGACACTCCCCCTCTATGTCCCCTGTAGGACTGCCAGCCAGCATTCACCCAGGGCATCATGCAGAACTGCTTGCGTCCTCTCCATCCTTCTGCTCTCATTCAACGGCCGACTCGACGTCCCGAGTGCCCCGCTCAGCCATTTAGACGCTCATTTGTGCCGGTGGCCATCTGCACTTCTAATGCCAAGAAACTATCAATGGGTTACGCTTCGAGTCTCCAGCTATTGAGGACCGTCTCCGCAGCGGGGAGGGTTTTTCTGTCCCCATCACTAAATGTGTCGCCTGGTAAACAAAATTCCTCCTTTCGGGGATGATGACGGGCTGCTGCCCTATCTTATGTTATCCTCTACAGTGATGCTGGGACACCTCTGGACACGGCTCAGAGCAGAAATAAACTGAAGGACAGGAAACCATGCACTCACACAGATCACTATAGAGGGTTGAAAACATTTGAAAGGCTTTAACACACAAAGACACACACACAGGACACAAGACTGGTGCGGCGTGTGATAAAATTTGGTCATAACGGTGTGACCGTTGCTATGGAGACGGGAGGAGGATTGTCCCGCCAAGTGGAACCTTTTCCTCTCCATCCTGACTCCTTGATTTGTCCATCAGCTTCATGTGGTCCCTCTCCGTGCCCAGACCGCATCCAGCCGCGCGACCTCAACCGAAAGGTCACGCTGTAGTCCGCCCGTGTCAAAACAACACTATCTGTCCAGTCCCCTGCCCTTGGGGACTGGACAGATAGTGTTGGATGAGTGTGTGTGTGCACAAGAATGATGGAAAAACAGAGCAATGGAGAGACAGATTATGTGTGAATGTGAAGTGCGTGGTCTTGTATTTGTGAAAAGTGTGTGTATGTGTGAAGCTGTGGCAGACAGCACAGTTGGCTTCACATGAGAGCAGTCAAACTCCCACAGGGTTAATCCCTTCATACAGTGGGCATCCCTGAAACAAACACACATCAACACACACACACACACACACACACACACACAACTGCCTCCCGTTAAATGTCCCTACGCTGACAGCTCCCTCCCACTCTTCCTCGCTCATTCTGCCAGAGCTTTTAAAGAACACGGCGTACCTATGCTGGAAGTAACATGAAGACACACACACACACACACACACACACACACACACACACACACACACACACACACACACACACACTACACACAACACACACACCAACAAACGCATCTTCAGGAACATTTTCTCTCGCCCCTCGGGAGTTCTAACCCAGCAAGTGCTCACACGACTCACAGGCCGACCAGAGCAACAACAATGAACGCACACGCTTTATTCACCGGCGGTGAATAAGCGCCGTGTGCAGCAAAGCGTGAGGAAATTTACTTCCACCATCCCTCGCACTCGGTTTTTGTCTTACACACACACACACACACACACACACACACACACACACACACACACACACACACACACACACACACACACACACACACACACACACACACACACACACACACAGTCATCATACACACACAGTCATCATACATCCTGGCATCTGGACGGTAGCCGTGGGACAGAAACGGACAAACACATTCACGGTCCTGACACAAAACTGTGGCGATGGAGGTGCAGCAGGGCCACAAGCGCCACACACACACATGTTGTCAGTCATCCGCTCACGCCGACTTCACCATCGGCCCTGTTTACTGAACTGAATATTCATCAGGAGATAGATGAAAGGGGAAACGGGTGAGGTGAACGCAGTGGGGGGGAAATAGGCAGGAGAAGTCTGAAAGGACGGAAGAGGGGATTATTTTAAATATTATATTTTCATATTTGTATGATTTTTTTTATTTTACATATGCTATCATATCAGTGTTTTATTCAAAAAAAAATCATGGTTATCGTCAATACGTACTTTAATTTGGCTACTTCTGAGTATAAAAAAACAAGGGAAAAACCTGAATAAAAGGGTGGAAAAACCTAATAATGTAAACACAGATAATTCCATAAAGGTTTGAAAGGATGGGAGTCATACGCTGTGGCCTCTGCAGTCACCAGATCTCTACTAAATTGGACAACTGAAGTGTTACAGGGCTTTTTTCACTAAAAGCACAAGTTCAAAACCGACAGAGACGGGCATTTATTTCCAATGGAAAGTGTAGCTGTGCACACTTTGCTGGAGTTCAATTAACTCCAACTTAGAGCCCAAATGAGCTGACCTCTAAAATTCATGTGTATTGTCATTGACAGGAAGTAGAAGTAATGGCAGTGGCAAAATTGGACTGAATTTTAATGCTCGTACAGAACTCCACTCCCACAGCGTAAAACATCCCTCCACACTTGCTCTCTCACACTCACACACACATATATATTCCAACCCAACTCTCAAACATCCCTTATTCATTCATTCATTTGATTAACAGACTCAACTTGTTGTAAACTAAATTGTGAATGCATCATTGCATCTCATTATGCATGTCTTTCATTTAGACCTTCATGCACAGTGGAGGAACACATGCTTTGTTTTAACCTATTATCAAATAGGTTAAAGTTCGTATTGTCAAAATGTCTCATATATGCAATTTCAATTACAAACACTTTCATTGAGCCCTAACAAAAAAATATATATATTACAAACAATCACACACGCTCACTTGTGTGTCTTCTGACCTGAGAAGGGAGATCAAGGACGAGCATGTTCCGCCGGTGTGATCTGTCCTTTGTCACACCGAGCATCAGCTTCCAGCTGCTGACAGTCTCTACAGGACCCCCTCCACTAAATCACCAGTGTCTACGGTGAGATGTGAGCAACGCCTCGGCGTCTAAGCAGAATTAACAGCCTCTCTCTCCTCGATCAGGCCCCAACACCTAAGACATACTCCATCAGCTCATGTTGCATTTAGGGTGAAAGGGAATACTCAATTGCTTAAAAAGTCATGTCAAGTTAAAAACGTTCAAATCAAATCTGAGGCGGCCTGTCTTTTTATGTTTGAAGTAAATGTCATGTCTTCAGGGCCTACAGTGGAAATGTACTTGCACTTGCTACAAAGGAAACTGATATTTTAGAGCACCGTCACCGCGGGAAACCCAGCCAAAAGCTGACCATTCCCAATGGGAGTGTGAGCAATTTGGCTTCCCACAGGTTTAAGCTCTCTGTGCTATGACTTGTTGAGAAAAACAAACAGTGTCCTGTCCCTCCTGCCTTTCTGTGCTCACCTGTACTGTGTTTTAATCCAGCCAAATCCACGATACAGATGTTCTCGTTTACATGTTTTTTCTGTTTCTGTTGTCAGACAGGCGAACGAGGAAAAAAAATAAACTGGTGATCAAATGGAAGCTAAAATGGTATCCAAGCTGCTGCGCTGGTAATCAAATCATTATTGCATAATCGCAACACCATGTGACATAACCAACATAAATGCAGCTGTGTGATCGGCTGTATCGACATTTAAAATTATTTAAAGGTCCATTTCATGGCAGCCATTTTTGAGATGCTGTTGCAGGTTAAACGCAGGTGTAATAAATAACATAAAATATGGCCCTGTTCCATTTAGGAAGGCCATGGCCCTGGACTTGTGCTATTATTTAAGCCATTTAATACCCAGAGAAAGCTTAATGTCTATATACCATAGTGGAAAATACATAGTTTACACCTTGGAGCTGTGCTATGTTATACCTTTAAGGAAGTTTTTCTCAGACAGCTGTGCCCAAAATCTACAGCGAGGTTAGGGTAAGAAGTTAAAGTAGAACCGCCGAGTCTTTTGGCACCATATCAGCCTGTCACATTACAAAAGACTGGCCTTTGTCCTCTCTCGTCCTTCAGATTAGAGCCTTTCACCAGGGTCACGCTGGGGCACGTGAACTATTCGAACATTCTTTAAAGATCGCACAAACTGAACTTGCAACACATGTTTTATCCGCGCGTTACTACCAAGCCACAGTAAAAAAAAAAATAAACAACAAGATGATAGTCACACAACATTTTTCAGACTGTCTAAAATTCAAATATCATGACCCATATGTAGTATCAACAAGGCCGAACAGCACGTATGATGTGGTTAAACATTTCCTGGAGCAACAGCCAGCAGTCACAGTAATGCACTGTTTTCCCCCCGGAGCTGAGAGAGAGAGAGAGAAAAAGAGATCAGCACCTTGACTGAGTTAGACATATCCAATGCGGAGGAGTTCATCCATACCCTGAAGCCCGTCAAGGTGGCTTCATGTCTTATGTCAGATGAGAGTAACCTGTCACTCTCTGTCACGGCCCTTCTCCACACACAGCTCCAGTTAGACAAGCAGGGAACTCTTGGGAATCCTCCGTTTGTCAGAGAACTGTATGACTCAACTTTTTCACCTAATCTAGGGTTAAAAAGTATCAATAAATCCTATTTAATCGCATTCCCTAAAAAATGCAAAACATATCAAACAGTGAAGTGTCGTTACAGTATTAAATGGAGTGATAAGCATAACATTCCAGCCCTAGTATGCAAGAGATAATGACTCAGCAGGTGTTAAAATGACATGAATGTAAAAACCCTGTTACAGTCAGAGACCTGAACCTTCATAGACTAATGCTCTGAAAGTGATTAGTCATTGTTATAGATTCTAACGTTTTAACTCAATTAGATCCCTCACTGTACACATTTTCAACTTTTTCTAAAAATGGAAAAAAAGAGGTGGATTCTATCATTTGAAAACAAACGGGCTGAAGATATTTTTACTGGCTCCTGTGTCAAAAGTCGGGGTCAAGCCGCTCAAAAAAAGGATGAACAGCAAAGACCGACCGATAACATCCAGCCAATGTCAGCATGTGTGACATTAAAAACTGCTGGACTCTTTGAAAGGTGTTTCATTAGCTTTCGGTCACACAGCAGGTCAGAAAAAAATAGAAAATCAGCGCAGTCTCAAACTCACCAAAGGAAACTGTAAACTACCAGCTTGCATAAGTAATAATAAATAATAATAATTATTATGCTTTGAATTTAGTTTCACCAAAAGACACTGATAGCATAACTGTGTTTTAACTATCTACGGCCACACAAACGGTAAAGTTATAATAGCTTTTAAAAGTTTACATGATGGTTTGAAACCAGCATTATGTTTTTTTACAATGTTAATAGTTTCATTCTATTTATCCAACCTACAGGCAACGTATCCAAGAAGTAACAAATTGTAAAATGGGAAACAAGTCATATTTTTTTTTAAATAAATCATGAAATAATGTTATGTTAGGATTTATGAGTTGGAAAATGGCAATGCTGTTCTGAACTACTTCAATGTTCCTGCACACTCACATTAGCTATTGTATAATAACTGAAACATTATTGTATTGTAAGTACATTAAAACAGTGTCAGCCTACCAAAATAAAAGCGAGGAAGCCCTGGTTATATCTAAGGAAAACACTGGCAGCTTATAAAGATAAAGAGAGAGTGACAGAGTGGGGGGAATCCCGTGGGCATGTACGTATGTGTACGTCTTATCTGGTTGGCATTTTTTATTTTTTTTCATTTACCGAGCTGAGATGTAGATAAGCATGAACAGCGACTGCGGCGGCCAAGCAGACGAGACACGACCACGGGGGAGAGGATTACATCTCCAGCAACGCCACTAAAGCTGTCCACTGTACACACACACACACACCTCCCCCACAGCTCTATAGACGGCCTGGGAAACTGTGGAATAACTAGATGGAGGGATATGTAAAAATTCCAGATTAACAAGTCTGAAAAAAAATGGGGTGAGATAATAGTCTGACTATGTGAGGGAGCAAAATGAGGGAGAAAAAGCGGGATGAGTTGCTATCTGAGTGCATCGCAATCTTCCTAGGGGTAGCACTCCTCGCTACAGGGGCCATCTGGGACCCTTTTTATTCCCCCACAGCTGTCAATCAACCTGGGCTCTGCTATCTGACTGGTTGTTGGGCTTAGCGGGTCATTTACAGAGAACAGCAAGATCAATTCCCAGAACACACCACTGCATTACAGACAAACGTGCACACAAGCTGCCTTTGATGAGAGGAGAGGAAGGGGGGGGGGGGAGAATAGGTGTAACAAGGCAGCAGCTTGAAGTGAAGGGGAGGTCAAAGGTCATTGAGGAGGACTGTGAGACTGGCTGGCTCTAATCCTCCTCTGCGCTGTGTTGTTAGCGGTTAGTTAGTCTCTCCTGACTTCCTTCCTTCCTTCCTTCCTTGTCCTTGCCCTCCCTGTCACCCTGCTCACTCTTCCCCACGTCTCTGAGGTCTTTCCCCTCTTAAAAAGGCGATGCTCCTCCCTTCTTCCTCCTCTGTTCCACTCTATCCCGCTCTCCTCCTCCTCGACCTCTCCACAGGCATCGAGATCAGGAAAGACGTAGAAAACCGCTCTATTTACAGTCATCTCCCTCTGGGGATCCTTCCGTCTCGTTTCTTAAATCCCTGTAATACCTTCTGCTCTTTCCGCCCCGAGCGTCTCTCGCTTACACCGGCATCTCGTGGTCCTCCTTAACACTTGCCACGGACGGCTCTCCCTATCACATCCACTCCATCTCCTACCTTAAGTGCACCCCAGAGAGAGAGCCGGCGAAAAAATGAAAGTGCTCTCTGTCTGACTTTAAATCGCGCGACACAGACGAGAACGCTTACTTACTGGGGGGGGGGCAAAAAGCCCTGTACAGGCTGATTAATAAGACACTGACAAGAAGAATTCAGGTTAGCAACAAAGGGCATCCACAATGGGAATTATAGTCCTTGTAAAACACAGTTCAGCTCATAAAAAAAGGCCACACATGTAAATTTTGCACTGACAGGAATTCTTACTTTTGAACCCACGACGTCGACGCTTCTGCCAAGATGCTTTATAACCACAACGACTTAGAGACCACAGAATACTGTGCTCTATTAATGGAAATAATGCTTTCCATTTTGTGCAAATGTGTTCTATGGAGCGCAAACCGAGAAGAAGAAGAGAAGGAGAAAACCAGATAGATGGCAGGGGGGTTTTGGAATATGTTCATTTTCTGGGTCGGAATTTTTGTGGTTGTTTACTGAAATTGGAAAAGAACTACCAAAATGCAGCTGTGTTTTCTTAATGCAGATATGATTAACAGCAGCAGAGTTTTAAGTTACAATACTACATCATCTAGAACCATCATCTCCTGTTCTAAATCATCATTTTTATAACTAGAGATGCATCGATAGTCTGTTCGCAGATTTTCTGCTTGGTTGGCCGAGGCCGATGATTAGCCAATCATTCTCAGATACAGATAATTCTGTGCCGGTCAAATGTACATGCATTTGCCGGTTCACAAACTGTTACCAACTATTGTCACAACCACACACACACACGGTGTTGCCAACTTTCTTGCTAGATTTTGCGTCTTGTCAGACCCCCCCTAGTGACTTAATATCTAAAGAAGCGACTTGTGACAAAATTATTCAGACAATCAGGGAAAAAGCAGGAAATATATTCAAGTAAATTATATTATAAATGGTCAAATTAACTTGTACTTGTATAGCGCCTTTCTAGTCTTCCAACCACTTAAAGACCTTTTACACTTAATGTCCATCACCCATTCACACCCAGTCACACACCGATGGCTTCCTCTAGAGGAGCAGCCGATGTTCTGATTACATATTTGTAATGTGGTACACTGCGATGTAGTTTCTTACAACTTGCAAAAAGTGACTCATTGTTATAGACCAGGTTAGAGTTTTTAGTGTTACCAACTGCTATTCCTCACTGGAATGTCATGTGTCTTATAACTTAGATCAGTTAGCTGTAAGTGGTCAAGAAGTACTACCCTGAGCCTTCCTCGTAGCACTTATTTGCATTCGTATTAGTTGTTGCACTTACTGTATTCGTATCAGTTCGCTGCACTTATTGAATTCGTATTCGTTTACTGCACTTATCCTATTCGTAGTAGTTTGTAGCACTTATTATATTCGTATTAGTCTGTTGCAATTATTGTTTTCGTAGTAATTTGCCTCTGCACTATACTTTTGCTCTGGTTTATGCTTTAAGATGCTTGTTTAAGAAAGGAGATGCACTTATGACTTCTGGTGACTAGTAGTTCTCTTGAATACCTATGTTGAATACACTTCCTGTAAGTCGCTTTGGATAAAAGCGTCTGCTAAATGACTGTAATGTAATGTAATGTAATGTAAAGGGAGTGTCGCTTAAAAATGTACTTACCTTTTGTTGTTAATTTCTAACAGCTGAGAAAGTCCCCCAAACATTAACTGCTGGAAAGACTGCATTGTCGTTCCGACTACACTCCTCTCATGATTTCAGAGTCTCTACAGTCAACTCTAATCATGCGTAGAAAAATGATCCACAATTTGTTCGCAGCACTTGCAATCAAGAGCGATGTTCTCACTGTGACTGTAATTGATTGATTACAACGAGCAAAAAGGTGCTGGGGTGAGTTGAGAGAAGCATGAATTAAAATAGTAAATAAATGGAATGAGGTGAAGCTCTCAGTGCCTGTGTGTGTGTGTGTGTGTGTGTGTGTGTGTGTGTGTGTGTGTGTGTGTGTGTGTGTGTGTGTGTGTGTGTGTGTGTGTGTGTGTTTAGCATGAGTTGGGCTCTGAGCACCTCATTCAGCACAATTAGAGCACGCCGGCCTTGAACCAGGGAAACAGGCGAGGAGTAATTGGATTTAAATTAGACATGTTCCCTGCTCATAGCTACCTAATGTAACGTGGAGCACCCCCCTCCCCATCTGCCTCACCCGTTTATCTCGTTTAAAATCCCTCCATCTCTTAGTGCTCACATAATTCAGCCTTTTGACTCCATCATACACTTGTTCCTTTATCTGTTTCATTCTTATCCATCATCTATTAATCTGATCCATCATCTAATTGTGTATTTTTTTTTCTGCTGCTCTCGGGGCATCTGTTCGTACCTTTTTTTGATTACTACCAGGAATTAATCGCAATAGTGTATTTGATAACTAAATTAATCCTTTAGCGTTAAGGTGTCCCAAGGTGACGTCGTCCAATAGCTTGTTTTGTCAGTCAAAACCACAGAAGTTTGGACCAACAGACTTTTGGCATTTTTGTTTCAAAAAGGACTTAAAACAATCGTCCAATCACGGCTTAGCTACCATCACTGTGAGCCACAGAGCCATGGAGCTTTTTATTTCTCTACATGTTGAAGTGATGTGCGTGGCGTCTTAGAAATAGCAATGCTTGTTGTTTAAAGTAAGGTGGTGTCATATCACAAGAGTAGAAGTGTGATGAATGGCGTGTCCGTCTGCTCTAACATGAGGTGGAGTTGTTTGAAACCCAACGTGACTTCAAATGCCAAATAGAGACTTGATTGTGGAGTTACAGTCAAGTTAAAACACAAGCTACGCTAGCAACAATAATGAAGTGTTTAAACGCAGTCTTGTCAAATGTCGTTTTTGGCGAGAAACGTGAATAAATACTTATAATTGTGAGTTGAGGGAGATGTTTTCACAAGAGGGAATAATGACCTGCTTAACTTCCTAACACTAGCTTCAAGCAGCTTAAAATAAATCATTAAAACTACTTCTACTTTTTCTTTATCTTTTATTTCCTTATAATTTAAATACTGTTTTTTATTGTTGAAATAATTTTTCAGGATGGTGATGAAAAAGAATATGTCCTTGTATACCAGTTGTTATAACAAAACAGAACAACAAAAACGATCTGTATTGGCTTATCAAAAATCGGTATTGGAGGAAAAAAATCATGATCGGGGCTTTTCAAAAATTTTAATTGCTACCTTATTTTTCCTGCTGATTCGATCTGTCACTCAGACCAGCAGTATGTCTGTGTGTTGCATCTTTTGCTACGTGGCCATTTGCTTGTGGACATACTGTGTCCAAAAGTGTGTGTTTGTGACTGTGTATGTTTTTCACAGATACTGATGGAGGCAGTGCTCTGCTTCTGGGAAGGTTATATCTCATCCCCAAGAAAGAGTGTGTGTGTGTCTGTGTAAAGTCCTGTGCTGGATCATCACATCTCGGCCTGGCCAAGATAGTTGCTACTGCCACACACACACACACACACACACACACACACACACACACACACACACACACACACACACACACACACACACACACACACACACACACACACACACACACACACACAGTCTCATTTACTCTCCCCCTCCATCTCACTCAATAAGGCTCCTTAGAACAAAATCTCGATCTGTCTTGTCACGCTGACGGACCTGTCCAGAAGTGTCTTTTTTTTATTTTTGTGTCTAGCTTCTGCACAAACACACAGGCATTTTCATGTTACACATTCTAAGCAAAAGAACAATCTTTGCCTCCTTTTTTAGTAATACAAAAACATTGTTACCCGCTTGGGAGTATTCAGTGACATGGACTCCACTTGACTCCATTGCTCCACTTTGAGTGTGTATCTCTTTCTCATTTCGCAACTTAATGTCTTTCTCTGGTCACCGTCATCTGCTCTTCTCGTCCCTCACTATGTGACTCCATTCCCTCTCGTGTCCTCAGTTTTACCCTCACTGCAGTCATTAGCAGACGAGGGCCAACACCCTCATCAGACCGAAGCCTCATTAGTTTGAATTTGATGCATTAAACAGCTAATTTGAATAAGTTAGTAAGACTGAAGACTTACACAAAGCTGTTGGCCCTCAAATAATTAAAATACTATTGTAACGTTAGGTGTCACCAGGTCAAAAATGCCAAAACAGCCACATTTAACAACCTGGAAGTGCCTTTAACATCAATTTTTAAACATCCCTTATCGAAAAACATGAACCTGCAGTGAAAACTTTAGACCCTTTCCAACTTTTTAAGATTAACAGAGTGCTCCGACATCAGAGAATCCCATGGGATTAATGTGACAGTAACAAGGCCCAGCATGTGACTGGTCCTAGCCGGGTGTGATGGTCCACAACATAATAATAGATCCATCCTGATAATGGCTCTATCTGGCTCTCTTCTCGGTCTCTGTCTCTGTCTCTCTGCAGGGCTCCGGAATGTTACTGCAGTCACCGCCTGATACTGCACGACTCATTTATATTTCAACAGGGCCCTGTAGAGAGTGTGTGTGAATGAGAAAGAGAGGGAGGGAGAGAGCTGGGGCTGTGTCCGTTGACAATAACTGCTTTAATTTACTGATCTAATTTTGCTTTTTCGGGCTGGTCGAATAAACAGAGCTCAGTGGGCGGTCTGGCGCGTTGAAAATAGTGAAGCTGTGAAGGTACACAACTGTCCATGAAGGACAATAAATCTCAAATACCCTGAGCACGTCTCGCTGCCGTGCTTCTACTTTTGTTATTTGGAGCCATAAGGAGGATGTCTTTTTTTGCCTCAAAACCAGAGCTCAAAGTGGAAGAAGAAAAATAAAGTGCCAGTACTCCACTTATTCACATGTTGGCGTGTGTATCAGCAATCACTATTACATTCTGAATTTCCAGTAGAAATGAAAGATACTACATATTGATATCAACATTAAGATATTGGGTTTGGAGGGCACTAGTGTTCGACTTAAAACTATGCAATGTCACGTCATTTTGGACCATTTTTATTATGACTATGGATAACACCAAAAAGCTTAGATACTAAACTTGCTATAGTTAAATAGCACGTTTATTATCCACACATCTCACAGCCTTCATCTTAACATTTCATTCCTCTGGAAATGTTTTCCTGTGTAATCGTACTCTGTAAATCAAAAGCCCAGATTTAGCAAAACTTAAAAAAATTCTTTCATTCTTTATATTAACAAAAAAGGTTATGGACGTACATTATTTTACAGAAAGGACGTGCCATGCCCTGCTGTGAGTCGACGTGTCCAGATGCTTTCCATATTGTTTTTATGTTCATGCGGCTTTATGAGGTGCGGTGCAAAAAATGCTGCCACTGCTCCGTATGAGTGCGACTGATACATTTATACTCGCCATAGTGAGTCGCGCAAGAAAATGACATAATCACGGCCGGCGCGTGATGCAAGTGGTCTTGTCGCTTGGTCGTGCGCCTCTGAATTTTTGCAACTTGGTGCATGCACATTCAGGTGACTATCACAAATAGTTTTTATAGTCTTTATTTTGCAGCCAAACTGTATTCAACCTACATTTCTTTCTAATTCCTTTAATACTTAACTTGTTTCTTTACAGGGCATGAAAAAAAGGCAACACAGAAGTCAATGAATATGAGATACGAGTTTACAGATGATTACAATCCCCCCTCAGCATTGTGGATGTTAGTTTAAGGCTTTTTGCCGGTTACACCCATAGACCGCATAGTTTACATCTACAGTCTATGGGGTTAACACTGTCTTTTTGATTCCCAATAGTTCATTTTGTTTGTACGCCCTCTGGCGTTTCAGAGAATAATGCTACATACAGCGCATAGAGTAGTGTAAGTGCAAAGCGCAAGTATAAACAAAGCTTAAGAATGCCGGTGCGCTTGAGAAAGTTACATGATGTGCAGGTACTGCTGGCACTATCTTTACACTTAACGGACAGATATGAGAGTGGTATCAATCTATTTTATTCTGGAAATGTCAAAATGATTCCTTTATAAAGCGCCAGTTGATAAGAATCAAACAATTCCTTCAAAGTTTGAAAGCTGAAACTTCCTGAGAAACGTGGCCGTGGGAAAACACAAATATGAGAAGCCTTGGCTATCTATACTGAATGTCAGTCTGACTCAGACTGACAGCTGTCCAATTCATAACCAGCAGCCTGTGTCAGGGGCTGGCAGGAAGACTAGCACACAAACAAACACACACAGACAACTGCAGACCTAAGATGTAAAACCACAAGGCATCTAGATGTTAAAGGGAGGGCTTTAAGGTCAGCTAATGCCAGAAAAAGAGATAGTTGGGAAGTTAAGATGCTGAAGGGGAGGAAAGGGCAGGAAAGGGCAGGAGAGGAGAGGAGAGGAGAGGAGAGGAGAGGAGAGGAGAGGAGAGGAGAGGAGAGGAGCTCAGGCTGACCTTTACAGAACCACACTTAAACCGGCCAACACCCGAGGCTCTGTTCCAACTCGGTCCCACCCTGCATCTGTGTCTGTCTTTGATTTTTCGTGTGCATGTTTCAAAGATTACTGTAAATCTGCTGCCACCATAAATGTTTTTTAAAGGTCTTCATATTGGCGCTAATCAATGCATGTCTACTTGCTGCAACTTCATCTTTCAGGGTTGCTTTTGGGATCTGATGACACGTAAGTTTGTCCAGATGATGCATCACTCTTTTCACACACACACACACACACACACACACACACACACACACACACACACACACACACACACACACACACACACACACACACACACACACACACACACACACACACACACACACACTTACCTTATGTGGTAGAAAGAGGGAGTTGACCGCCGCTAGAAGACTTGCCGTGTCCGGGGCATCCCTCTGGCCACAGATCACGATCTAACAAAAAAAATAAAAGCGAAAAAGGACGGTGAGAAGAAGGGAAAATAGAGAGGGACAGAGAGATAACGAGAGGAGAGAGTATGAAAGGTGAGACTTTAGAGGGGGAGGAGGAGGGGGTGATAGAGGTCAGGGCTGTATTTGTAGCAGTAACGAGGGGAGGCAGGTGTTTCCTCTTGGACTCCCTCGCCCCAGAGCTTGTTAGCCTCGCCCCGTAGCCCCGACTCATCCTCCGCAGGTCGTGTTGACTGACAGAAAGGTAGCCATCGTCCTCATTGTTTCCCACTCCTGTTATTTCACTCTCTGTTCCTTTTTTGATTGTACAGCACATGCCTTCCCACTAAAAGTTTTCTAAGACCGAGAAACTTCGGGGGGGAAATCCTGCTGTGCTTTGCCTGTGTGCTGGTTTTAGTGGTTTCAGGCTAACTGAGGGTGTTAATATTTCAAAAAACGATTATGTAACTGAGGCTGAACCGCTCAAATAATCCATTAAACGCACGACGGCTGCTGAAAAACTTGGGGGGAAATATTTACTGTGCATGTATGTAGAGGGCTAAGATAATGCCAATGTCCTTTGACCAACTGTCTGAGTTCAACTCAGGTAAAAAATACTTGTTTGTCCTTGCAATGCCTTTTTTTTTTTTATCCCAAAAAGGTTTATTATGGTGCTTTTAGTGTCCAACTCAAGTAAGAATTTGAGAAAAAATGAGAAATAAAATAAGAAAGAGCGTTTTTGTCCGAGGGATTAGCTATCAAATGGATTGTTTACTGCGCGTCTACAAAAAAAATAAAGAGAGAAGGGAGCTGCTCAAAGCTCTGTAAGCATTATTTTCATAAAGAGGCACTTTATATTTAGATTATTCAAATAATTCTGTCTTGTTTTCTCTATTTCTAATTTAGTTATTAAGTTCATTGAGCTATAGGACTTATTTTATATAATGGTAAACTTTCAAAACAAGTGACATACAAGTTCAAGTTCATTGGCTGTATGTTTAAAGTAACCCTGCTTTGAAAATTGACATGTAGAATATAGTATAGAAATGATTTGTAAATGTGAGTCGTTGATTTATTTAATAGACATAGGGGGCCCGATAGTACGCAATTTAGACAGGTCTGGATCTTTGCTGGGAGGACATTTTAGCAATTGGCCCTCTTTGAATTTGTATTACCCCTGCTTTATATGATGCTTGGTCTAAATAAGAATTGTTTATGAATAACACCTCATGACATTTCTTTAATTGTATCATAAGGGTTGAAACAACGAAAGAAAAACATTTTTACATGAAATATTAATATTTTATTTGGAAATGAATTACTTCAAACAAATGAGTGAGAAACCACTATATCTTTAGTTACATTTTTTTTCATTTCCCCAGTGAGGGACACATACAATATGACTTCTTCCTCTGAGCTGAATGTGGTTGCACTAGAGTCTGATCTGGCTGATTTCTCTTCTCAGTAGCGAAATAACTTCCAAACCTACAGCCTGTTAGATCAGCTATCTGTCATAATTGTACAATAAATTTAACATTTTTGTTCGGATAATTAAATCAGTTTGAAGACATCACTTTTGGCTGTAGTTAAGTCATGACTGCTCTTTCTCACCATTCAGACACCCTATATGGATCAAAGGAATTCATATGTTCATCAATAATGAACAGACTATTATCATATCATTTACTTACTGAAAATATCCAACGATTTCGCTGTTAAGGTGCTCTGTTACTGTTGCCTGCTGTAACAGCGTAGCTTACTTGCACTTATGCATTCTCACCTCAGTGCACAGCTTTAGATGATAGCTGTGAGTCAGCAAAGCCAATCTGGGGATGCTCATTGTTTCACCAGCCTCTTGCTCAGCTCTTTGAGCGGTTGCCTTGCATTTTTTGGTTCACTTCTTTTTGGGTAATTTTAATGTCTATTGTGCTCGTACAATTTGTTCAGACAAGCAGAAAATTCCTGCTTTTCAGACCGTGAAAATGAGTTTAGGCTAAACAGCCAAGTAAAACACTTGAGGCGTTAGCTCAAAAACTGGCAATCCGTGTGAGCTTGTGAGTGGATGGAAGGCTAACCTGTTGAAGGGTGTAGTGCTGGGCCATGAGAGCCTGGACCATCTCAGGCAGCGCTATGGGGACCCGGGTCAGACGGTCGGAGAACGCTGCCAGCAGCTGTTGGGACCTCTGGAGCCACTC
The DNA here is from genome assembly GCF_027596085.1 of Anoplopoma fimbria. Classification (NCBI taxonomy): domain Eukaryota; kingdom Metazoa; phylum Chordata; class Actinopteri; order Perciformes; family Anoplopomatidae; genus Anoplopoma; species Anoplopoma fimbria. Next base: position 2,217,390 of record NC_072453.1, read on the forward strand.
CCGTCTTCCAGAGTAGTGGGACAGACGCAGGAGATTGGACGCCGACACAGAGTTGGCACTGGGCTCAGCTCCGTCCTGATCTGAGAGAGACACACGCATACACACAGACAGAGACACACAACATTTTAATTAGGGAAAAGTCTGCTATAGGCTCGCTTCCAACAATACTGCAAATCTCGCAGCTTTCACGGTGTTGCTGTATGCGAATAGAAAGAGTTTAAATGGGAGATTCTATTTGCATACACTGATTAGTATTAAGTTAGGTCATGGCCATGTAGAACATGTGACCACAAGCAACTTGCCTCAACTACTGTTATCCTCCGCTAAGTAACACAAAATATAAGAGAGATAAGTTTTGTTTACAACCTACTTCACTACGTTTTATTGTTAAATCGGCATTGACCGATTTAACTGGCTACTTGGTGGTGGAGGAACACAACAAGTCGAATAAATTATATAATAAATATATACATTGTTCAACCTTTTATACATTTGGTTAATGTGAAACATCCAGAAGACAGGCCGCAACATTAGCATTTTAATTGTTTGTTTTATTTCTGGCTGTCTGTCACTCTCCGTTTGGATCCATTTTGGTCTCCACCAACTCCTTATTATTTTCTGGTCCACTACGTTCACCAGCTAGTCATTTGACTTACTGTTTGTATTAAAAAATGTTGATTTTGTTACAGCAGATCTGATATCACCTAAATAATATCGCTGTTTATGCCATTTTTGGGCTAAATTTGCTTTCTGTCAGAAAAACAAAACATAAAATACAGCAAGACTATGGCCTTCCTTCTCCAGTCCTTTTCAGTTCTTCGCTGATGCAGAGCCCACACACAGAGAGACAGAAAATCATATTGCACATGTACCACTTCATATCATTGCAATGATGGACTTTTTTCTTTTATTTATATATATATATATATATATATATATATATATATATATATACCTTCACAATGAGGCAAAACATTTCAAAAAGTCTGAACTACACAGGGTAGTAGTCACATGAACAACAATAATCAGGCAAAGTGATGCCACACGGAGTCAAAAGGACGATATTTGTGTTAAATAGGATGGATGCACAACATATCCAACGCCTGTACTGTAGTTTTTCATGAGACATGAATCTTGTAACAAATGTGGAGCATCGGATACAAAACATTAAACTCTCTTTGACAATTTGTCAAACTAACAGGAAGGATGGCAAGCTATTCAGTCAAACTCCATGCCTTCCTGTGACTTCCCCCCCAGTACACAACCATCCCAGAGTCTCAATGAGTGGTGTGATGTGATGGGACTAACAGATGACCTCATGACTTAGGCCTGTTAAGTGATCGCTCCTTATCTCTTATCAGTGTCCAATGAGAGCCTGGAGGTGATCTTCTCATAACCCATGACCTCGCTCCACGTCTGCTTCCCAGCACTGCTCTGAAGCCAGAGACTATGAATGTGTGAATGCGTGAGTTTGTGTGTGCGAGAGAGAGAGGGACTTTTGAGTCGGTAGCTGACACAAGCAGCTTTTTAAATCAAACTGCAATTTAAGGTAAAAAAAAATTAAAAAAGCAAAGACAACCCTCAACTTACTGAAAACTCCACTGTATACTGAATATACAATATCTTTTATGACAAGCATGCATTTACAATCCCATATAGATGCATGTGAACCGCCACGCATGACTGAACTGCAGAAATTATTTCATTTTATCCTGCAGTATGTTTCATCTCTCCCTGAGCCCCATGGCAAAGAAGCCTCAACATACACACTATACTGAGCGAGCGATTCTGACTGCTTCCCACATTTCATATATTTCTTTTCTTAAAGAATTGCATGGAAAGAGGTCATGTACACACACAGCCGTGACAAAACTGCCTTCAAACACCTAAACGCATAAAAACACACACACACACACACACATATTTACATTTCTATATTACCAACAGTGGATTATTACTCTACACAAACCATGTGTGAACTGCTGTTTCTTTCGAAAAAACCAAAAAAAAGAATAGTAAATGTACTTTAAGGTTTTTTCCCATAATATTAATGCAAAAGTGCTTTCTAACAAACACACACACACACACACACACACACACACACAGATATACAAATTTATATTACCAACAGTGGACTATTACTCTACACAAACCATGTGTGGACCGCTGTTTCTTGTCATTTTGAGAAAGAAGAATAAGAAATGTACTTTCCTGTAACATTAATGCAAAAGTGCTTTCTAACACACACACACACACACACACACACACACACACACACACACACACACACACACACACACACACACACACACACACACACACACACACACACACACACACGAAAGTCACATAGAGAGACGATGGAAAAGCCCAGAATACACTGCACTTAAACACTATTGTGTTCACTATAAAGTAGGTAAATATGAACTTCTAAAATAAATAATAACATGAATAAATTGTTAATAACAGGAGTCTATATAGACACACTGACACACAGCTGATGAATCCAATTTTCTTTACTTCTGTCAAGTGGAAATACATCTGAATTCGCATTTTGGCCATAACCGACAGAGAAGATTTGAACAAACACAGCAGATTTTTTTTTTTTCAAATAAAAGCTAAATACACTGCCAAACAGAAACCGTATATCATTTCAACCTTACTCCTAAAAAACAAAAACACACACAGGGGAGTGTGGCAGGGCTGTAAAAGGTAGTGTGGTGGGGTAATCCGTCTTGCGGTGACAGGCGTCCACACTGCAGCGGCTGTAGCGTCACTAATGGGCTTCAACCCTACACAGCGGTAGCACCATAATGGCACAGTCAATCCTCTCAGATGAGAAACTTCTCACATGTCAGCTCCGATAAACACACACAGAGATGCAGGTGTGACGGTGCGCAGGGACAGGCACTCCCCCACACACACACACACACACACGCTGCCATCATCTCCGATCTGTCAACAGTTCTTAACAAGAATAACTATTAGCTTCTTCCCTGTTCCCCTGCTCCCCCGCCCATCTGTGGCACGTTGCTCCTGTCTCAACTATTTGCACCAGGCTATCTGTCATGGGCACATGAGTTAGTGTGCGTGCCTTTCCTTTTTAGGTGAAGAAATATGAGTTGTGGCATCTGGGACATTAAAACTGACAATATTCCAGACAGAATTCTCAGTTTAGAGTCTGTTTGTTTTTTTTGTTTCCTAGGAAGAGATGAAATGTTAGTATTAGGAGTATACGATGGGGTGGCGAATCATGAAATACATTTACTATTAGTATTATTATATGAATTATGCACCTTAGAGGACAAGTGAGTGCACCCTTAGACTCTTTATAAAAAAGCGAACATAGTCATCGTGGACTGTCGTTTTGAAGCCTTGAGTTTGGCAATTTGGTGATTGCTAATTTATATTTTGGCCTTTTTTTTTGCGTTAAATGTTTTTTTTGCTTGTAGTGAACGGAAGTGACCATATGTGGACTAAAGAAGAGTGATGTAGAAACGCCGTATACATCTCTGGTAGCGACCTGTCAAACCAAAGGTAGCCATGCCTTAAAGCATACTCCGCTTTATGGTCTATTTCACTCTTAACGGGAGCATCATTTACTAAATGAACATCATGCTGTTTAGAAGAAGACTTGAAACTAGAGATTGAGACCATAAACTCATGTTTACAATGTTTACTGGGGTAATAAATCAGGTGAGAAATAGGGTCAATTTCACATGAACTTCTATACAATCTGACTTCTTTTCGCAACCAGAGGAGTCTCCCCGAATGGCCAATAGAGAGAATGAACATTGAAGGCACTTCTGAATTGACTTAGCCAGAGGTTTGAATGATTTTTTTCATTTGCCTAGAACCAGAAACAAAAACATGTGAATCTTGTAATGGCAAGAAAAGTGGAAAGACACTCAAAGACAGTTTGAGATTCATCAGGTTGAGGAAATATACAAACAGCCTATCGACAGCACATAATGCATTAATTATCTGCAGCCCACCACAGTTTCAGAATGAACCTATGATATTTCTAGACTTCTCAATAGGTGGGGCCGTGCATTTTGCCCGGGGTATTCAACTTGGTGGGTCAGGGATTGGGTAAAGACTGGCTCTGGACGGCCCTAGATAAGGTGGCTTGTGGCTTTGGCCATGAGCTTTACAGCACCCCTCGCTCAGACCTCGACGCTTCCAGGAGCAATGAACTTAATGCTAGCTGCACATTCTCTCCCAGAAGGGACAGATAGGACAGAACTGTTAACAGCGGCAGACTGACCTGAGTGCATCCGCTCTTGAAACAGAGTCTATGTTTCAATTGCGGTAAACCTCAGACTAGAGGGTCCGAGGTCCCCCCCCCCCCAAAAAACAGTCTAAAAAAATCTATATTATACTAAAATATATTTCACTGAGTAGAGAAGCAAAAGAGAATAAGGAAAAAATCACAAGTGGGGAAAATCAGAAATAGATGGCCGCTGGCTTTAGAGGAAAAACTAAAAGAAACCGGCAACACCTGGATCCAGACTGGAAACTCTGGTCTGACAGATCAAAGGTAAATGTCTGCATGTCCACAAGGTGTCAGCTTCTCTGAACTGCCAACAGCCGTCAGTTGGACGAGTGCACTGGCAGCTGAAGAAGGGCTGCTGTGAATGTCAAGGTCAGACACATTTCTATTTATATCCCATCATATCCTTAGGTCTCTATCAAAAACTTAAAAAAAAACTTTAAAAAAAAAAATCAGCATAAACCTGTCCACTTATTATAATAAAACAAGTTGAATCATTTCGTTGATTAATATCACAATGTCTTAATTACTTCTTTGGAGTGTTTATATTTTATGCCAATAGTTCAACCAATACCTGAGCTCAAAGTCCAGGTTTAAGAGTATTTCAGATTCCCACTGTACATTGCGCATGCTACTTCAATCTGTCGAAAGGCATATGGACTAGGATTCATGATGGAGACAGATTTGACAGGTCTGGTGATAAAAGGAGCTGAAGAACCAGAGCATCGGGCTTTTAGTGCTTTCATGGTGGAGAAGTTCAACTTGAGTGAGAGACAGTTGCACTTCACTGGAGGTAGATGGGGATGGAGGTGGGGGTCATTAGTACTCTGCTCTCGTCTTTTATCCTCTACCTGCTCATCTATCCATCCTTCCATCTATACTTGCTAACCTCCACTCCTGTAGTGAAGCGATGGAGCGAAGGGCGGAGATCTTACAGCAGAAGCTTCTTGTTAAGCTCCGAAATAATCGATAACCGTTTTAATAAATGTTTGTTTTTCTCCTTCAAATCACTGTAACCAGATTGTGGCGATGTTGATATTAACAAACCGTCTGCAGGGCTAAAACGCTGTATTTATTCATCTGTCTGAGCTATCGATCCTTGTCCAAGCCACAAGGGAATGCTCCAGTGATACTGCTAATCCCTCACCTGTCCATCAATCCTTCACTGAATCTCTCCACCTGTTAAAGCTTCAGCCAGCAGCAGTAGCTTCGAGGCCTTGTTCATTTTCTATTGGTGGATGATGCTCTCTGTTACTGTTGTTGTCAGTCTGCCGATTTTAATCCAGACGGAAAAATCCCAACAGCTTTTCATAGAGGATGAATCCTATCGCCTTTGGTGATCCATTGACTTCTCCTCTAGCACCACCATGAGGCTGACCTTTGTTGTTTTGGGTCAAATGTCTCCACAGCTATTGGATTGATTTCCAAAGCATTTGGTTCAGACAACGGTGTTTCCCCACATGATGAACTGTGATGACACAACTTAACGTTTCCTCTTAAAAAAATGATTTGCCCCAAAATTTGGTTTAGGACCGAATCCCTTTATAACTAACGTAAGGCCGACCCAAATGCTTCGAAGCTTCGGACGTTGCCATGGTAATCAGCATCAAAATTAGTGTTCAAATGCATTGCTTTTTATATTTTTTAAAGGCTATGTATTACCCCAAAAATACCAAATAGCTGATGAATAACGGATAGTAATCTAACAATATTCATTATGCATCCACATTAATTATTAGTAGTTATTCTCAGATAGATGAGGCCTTTTATTTCTTATGTTGGCATATGCTACAGGATATTTATTTATGAATTTGTTTACAGGCTTACATATGAGCAAATTTTTCTTTATTGCTCAGGTTATTGCCTTAATTTATTTGCACATTTTATAGCTGCCTTTGGTCCAATAAAAAGGAAAAGTTTAGGTCTGATTTGTTTCCTCATCTCTCAATAGGGAACAATAATAGCAAAGAAAAGTACAGTACAGGTAAAAACCCCAAGTTTGAGGAAAGTATGCTTGTGTGGTTGTCATAGTCCCCCTCCTACTACCGTTTAAATGCATTGGCTTAAGGGGGCTGAAACCTAATGGCTCGACGTCGTACACATTTATTTTTTCTCCGAGTTTTGCTTCGACACAAACAAAAAAATGAAATGATATCAGCTGTATTTCTGACCGAGATCAGTTTGCCTAAGAGAAGGGTGATGTCCCTCACACAAAAGGGCCGGGTATTCAAGATCTCGACTGGTGATATCTATTGACATATGGATGTATCCACCCCTCACCCTCTTTGAGCTGCAGCAGCACAGTGCTGTCACTGGGATCGCTGCAGAAGTAGCCTCCGCCCTGGTCGTCCCAGAACAGCTCGTCCTGCCGGAGCTGCAGCTCCTCCGCCCACTGCAACCACTCCGTCTGCAGCGTGGCCTCGTACAGGTCCAGCAAGCCGCAAATGATGAAGGCGTAGTCGTCCAGGAAGCCAGAGATGGGCGGAGATCTGGAGAAGAGGGATATGAAAATCAGGGGGAGAAGAGCGAGAATGAGGACAGTTTTCATTAAAAATGTATTGATGGATCAGTGCGAGAGGAGATGAGAAGGGTTAGTGTCGGTGAACTAGTTCAGCTTCTTGTTTTCGCCCTTTTATCTTTTTAAGTACCACATTTTTTTTTTCTACAAATGAAATTACTCATCTGCCTCTTCTTTGCTTGTCATACTGTAGAGGAAGCTTTTACTGTGCACACAAAGTTTTGGAAGTTTCAAGGGATGCGGCACAGTAATTAGGCAAATGTGGTTACAGTTAGACCATCCCACCTCCCTCCAGGACAGCGTGCCAACTCCCCCCCTTCACCTGCACCTCCCTCTACACGCTCTCAGGTAACTTTGGCACCCTCTTACATTTTTATCCCCAGCAACACATTTTCATAGAAACCTCTTATATTGCACCTAGAAATCTGCCCTTTATCAGTCCTTCTCAAATTCATAACCTGCTCTCTGTGCCAATGATTTTTGATGTGATGTACTATTCAATAACATCTACATCCCAAACACAAGCTCCAGGGGTCCCAGATGGTGACAGGCACTCTTGTACTGGACAGGACAAGACCAGTCGAATGTTAATACCATAGGGAACCCTGGAATTTCACATAATGACAAACAGAAGTGTCACTAGCAATGCTAATGGCTCTGTAACCGATAAACCTTTATAGATACATCAATGGAGAAGCTTAGAGAAGCATCTGTGATGAGCTCTTTATCAGCGGTTGGGAATTTACCTGAACTGCATTTGCGAAACCAACCAGTTAGATTTCATCCGTGAATTCCATTCTTTGGTAAAAAAACAGAAAAACACTGCTGAAAATCACTTCACATGAAGCTTAAAAGAGGCGCTAGTCCAAATAAGCTTCCGGTTGTAGCCTCTTCTTGCCTTATTCTAGTGCACCAAATCTGTAAAGGGCTCATTTCTGCACCCTTGTTGCCACAAAGTGCAACAATGAACCCATTACACACTCAAGAACATGCTCGGGTGAAAGCTCTACGTTATTAGAGGGGTTTTACAATGACCAAAAAAAAGAAAAGCGATGACACAAACTGGTTAATTCGGCAAATGCACATCTGGTTAACTTCCCCACCTCTGATTATAAGAAGCCATTTCCCTAGGCTTTTCTATGGGAGGCATCTGGGTCTGTCTCCTATGCAGTCCCAAACCAGACTAGGAGATCACCAAGGTTCTCACAACTCTTTCGGCGGGGAACATAAATGTCTGTAGTATAATTGCATTTAAATCCATCCCATACTTGTTGAGACAGTCCAATCAAACCAAAAACATTGAACCCACGGTGGCAGTAGACAAAAAGGCAGGCGATCCAGGTACAGTGTTAACATGGCAAAACAAAACCAGCACTGCATTTCTTTTGTTAAATTTGCATCATGAGCAAAGCGAACGGCAGCAACAAAACGTTTCTCAGGGCAGTATGGCCAAATCTCAACATTAAAAATTCAACATCAGGGAAAAGAGCATCACTGATGTAAACAGAGTCCTGCCGCAGCATGTATATGCTCTGAAATTTAAGTTGCCTTAAATAAAAAAAAACCTGGCTTATCGTAATTGTGGTTTATTTTTGACGTATAATTTCTATATTAACTATACCATAATTGTACTCACCAAAGTAATTGCTGATATGACAAAGGAACAACATTGCCGCAATTAAGTCAGAGGGAGCAAAAAACAGGTTGTAAATGAGTTTATATGGAGATAAAACTTAAAGTGAGCGGACCTGAAATACAAGCAAAAATCACTCATTACAGAGGCAAAATATTAATCCCAATTGGTCAAAGTTGAACCTGGAAGTCGGTCTGAGATTTGTGAGATGGATTTCTACAAACATGGATAACTGTTGATGTTTTTTGTCCAAATCATATTTCTTTTAAGCAGATCTCAGCTATCAAATTGGTGAGTACAATGTTGACTGATAGAATTGATGACTAAAACCACCCAAAAATTGTAATATGAAACTTTGTGTCGTATAGAGATTCATTGGTGCTTCTTCTTGTTAATAGAAACGTTGATTTACCATCTGTGCTGCCTCCTCTACCAGACTAACACACTACCGGACTCTGTTCCTCCCAGAATACCCCCTTCTCTCACACTGCAACATGTCATCTGGCTGAGGTGACTCCCAGCCACCGGGATGACAAACCTGAGACGGAACCTCAGGAGGGCCTCGCTCACACACAAACACAAAAATATAAAAAGCCTTTCAGAAACTACTCCGCAGCCTTCACACCTTCGACGGTGCGTGTTAAATGAGTCACTTCCCTCAGGGAAAGCACAGATAAAATGCCTCGTCAGTCTCCGGTATCGCACTGCAGCACTCAAGAGACAGTTTTTATAATAATAGCTTCATAATGATTCTCTCATACACGAGCTACTCCACTTCGAAGGGAGACCCCTATTGGGTCGATGTGGGTCACGTAAACACATCGACTCCCATCGGCTTAACAGCAGCGGCGACCTTTAATATTTAATATGCTTGCTCGTGCTACAGAATGTACTGTTGAACTATAACGCAGTGCCATTATTACATAACAAAAGAACAAATAAGAATGGCACATAAAATAATACAAAATAAAAAAACAGAAATAGCAACAGAGAAAAAGATGAATCAGAGAAACAGAACCATTAAGAGAGATTTCCCTGGTTGACTCATTGATCAGGAAATGTGGCTGGTGTTTGTTTTCCTGTGGCAATGTGGAGACAAATGAACTCACATTCCTGGATTGCTCCTTTAATTGCTCTCTTTGCACCCTCCCGTGTGGTGACACCTAATCGCTCACTACAGGTCATAAGACCACAGGATACACTTCAGAAGCCGTGTTATGTGTAAATGTGTAAATGAATAAATGTTTTGCAGGGAGGTGTAACAGTGTATTCCAATGGTGTAGGAGACATAATACTACGCCATTGGAATACAACTTGGTTTCAGGTTTACGGCTCAGGCTGGCTGACACAGCGAGACTAGTAGTATTAGGGTGCTTAGGGGTCAGCAGATTCAGGACAGCTTTAAAAGCTTCCAAACAGACTCTGGTGCAGTTTGTTTGTGGTGCAAAAGCAAACGAACAACCCACAGGATTTTATGATAACAGATATGTGATTTTAGCATGATTTAAAACACTTAGCTAATAATAAGTCCATCAGCTGATGGTGAAATCTGCTCAGGAAGTGATCTCATTGAACTCTATAGGGCCATGTATACAACCTATTTACAAATCAACACATAAGCATGTCAGCGCTTGTATTTTCCTGATGAATAGGTCAACAAAACTGCTTTATTATTATCACACTCTGTGTACTTTGTAAGTCGTTTAACTAAAAAGTGCGTGAAAGAAAGCCATGATGCGCATTTCCATTCACTGCTCAATTTCCGCACTATGCAGTCGCCCCAGTCATCTGGTAGCATGCAAAGGGGCCTTTTGTAAAACACTGATAATGCCTATAACCCCTGTAAGCCTGTATAACTTAATGTTTATTTGTAAAAATTCAATGTAAGCCCTTAATTTAAATGTACCGTTCTATTTTGTCCAGACCAAATAAAACCAATGAAAGGTGTGAAAGCACCCTTAGTCATCTTATGTTATATTGATTTTGGTCATTTCAAGGTATTTCAATGGCAGCCTTATCCTTTAAAATGTAGCCAAACCAAACAAGATGTTATTCCACAAGCTTTTGGTCAAGTCCTCCAAAAGTCCTCATGTTACTCTAACTTTAATGTTTTTTTACACTGACTTCTGATCAAATTTAGAATCCAGTTCAAGAGTCTTGAGATGAGGTTTGGAGCCTTGCGTGGTCGGTTTCCTGGCTACATTAAAGAGCTTCTGCAGCTCTGCATCAGCAGCAGGTCTCTGAGGTCTGTAGGTTGTTCCTCGCTCCTGGCTCTAGATAAAGGGAGACTGTGCTTTTTTTGGTTGTAGCTCCTAAACTTTGCAACTGTCTCCCATCGGGAGTTTACTCAAGATCTGTGGAGAGTTTTTAAAAGACCTGCTTTTGTTTATTATTTTAGTGCTATTTATGTTTTTACCTTGATGTTTGAACTGCATGTTTTTTACTGGCGAGTGTGTCTTTTGTTGTGAGGCATTTTGAGATGTCTGCTCTTAAGAAATGCTTTATAAATAAACATATAATTAATGTCAATTTTTTCTCTCCATGATGACGTCAAAACGATAACCACGGTTATCTTGATCAATATTGAGATTATTCATTGACTTTAGGTGTAAAATACTTTCATTGCACTTTCACATTTAAATAATCAGAACACAGCTTTCACTTCCATGTGGTGCTACATCCCTGCTAATGCACCAAGCTTTGCATCAAAATGAGACATAAAATAAGGTTCTTCTTCACCTAAATTCGGTGCCTCTCTCAGTAATATCAGAGTATAATACTGGGCACTCCCTAATCCATTGTACCGATTTTGGTTGCAGTTCCATGAGCTTCCACTGTAACAACTTGATCGCCCCCAGATTGAATGGGAGTCTATCGGGCTGTTCGGTTAGGAATGCCTGGTTCACCTGCTTGTCGTTGAAATATTGCAAATTTTATTGTAGATTCCGCATTCAATATAGATTATGGTTCAAAAGTCAAATGGGAGACTTATGTCCTTTCGATTTTTACAGTTTGGGCCGTTGTTGGCGTATACGTCCATTCTGCTAATGATGCTGATTGGTCAGGGGACAGACTTGCGAATCATTACGACCAGAGACCCCAGACGGCATCAAGCTAAAGCGCATCGGAAACATTATCTTAAGGAGGACTTTCCGTTTATTTTTGCGTACTGTATTTATATTATATTATATATTATTATACTATTATATGTTAATAAAAGGAAGTGCCGAAGTGATTCAGAAACTGCCGTAAAGCAGTACCTCTGACAGTGTGACGTCATCGCATTTTTTGAACACCTTTTTAGAACAGATAGCTCCCTTAAAAAATGCAATATTCAGCTGAGTTTATTATTTTAGCCCCACCCTTTGATAGCATGTTTCAAATTACTTGACAAAAAATTACATAGAAAAGTGGATTCTGAGGATAAAACCTCGTTGGCTCCCATTCATTCTGGACTTACGTGCGCCCCGCATGGTCAAAGATTATTACTGCAACCAGTCCGGAAACCCGGAACTAACCCGCGAGTGCCAGTTCTCCTCATATTAGACATTCTCTGGTAATATACAGTATAATACTCTTCTAATCTGTAGTGCAGCCTCACAGGCTTCCCCTGTAACAACTTGATCGCCCCCTGGTGGCTGGCTGTTCGGTTAGGAAACGCCTGGTAGGAGCTTATTGCTTCAAGCTGCATTCACAGGGAATCAGGCAGAGGGCAGACAGCAAACATATCATGTTAGTGGACGGAGAGCAGTCCACTAACTCAACAGAGTTATACCAGTCCTCAACAGAGGATACCAGTCATCAATAAAGGTTTTACTATTTTTTTTTATATTTCTTACCGTTGTTTATTTCTTAAGTTGTGAAGCTCACTCACACCGGAAATAAAATTAGCAATAGACTGTAAAGAGATGGCAGCATTTTATAGCTACCGTATTTTCCGCACTATAAGGCGCACTTAAAAGCCTTTAATTTTCTCAAAAAACGACAGTGCGCCTTATAATCCGGAGCGCCTTATATATGGATTAATTCTGGTTGTGCTTACTGACCTCGAAGCGGTTTTGTGTGGTACACGGCGCTCTGTCAACATGTTTTAGTAGACTTAGTAAACTACAAAGCCGCACCGCAGCAGCATTACGGCCACCGTAGTCAGGAGCGTCGTGGAGTAATACATACTGTGCTTCACCATAATATTACAGTGTGTGTGTATAAGGACCCAACATGGCTCCTGTCAAGAGACACGCTTACGACGCGGACTTCAAACTCAAGGCTGTCAGTCACGCAGTAGAACATGGGAATAGAGCAGCTGCGAGAGAATCCAACATTAATGAATCAATGGTACGGAAGTGGAGGAAGCAAGAAGATGACCTGCGCCAAGCAAAGAAGACCACACAGAGTTTCCGAGGGAACAAAGCGAGATGGCCACAGTTAGAGGACACTGAGCAGTGGGTTATTGAACAGAGAGCAGCAGGTAGAAGCGTCTCTACAGTCTCTATTCGACTGAAGGCAACAGCGTTAGCACGGGACATGAATATCAATGACTTTCGAGGCGTTCCTTCTTGGTGCTTTCGTTTTATGAAAAGACGTAATCTCTCCATCCGCACACGAACTACCGTCTCGCAGCAACTGCCAAAAGATTACCAAGAAAAGCTGGCCACTTTCCGCGCATACTGCAAAAACAAGATCACTGAAAAGAAGATCCGGCCAGAGCACATCACCAACATGGACGAGGTTCCCCTCACCTTTGATAGTTATTGTGAATACGCTCATTAACGTTTGAACAATGTTGAGAGTTATTGTGAACACGTTTAATAAAGTTTGACTGACTGACTGACTGTTTTGTTTCGCTTAATGCGCCTTATAGTCTGGTGCGCCTTATATATGAAAAAAGATCGAAAATAGACCATTCATTGACAGTGCGCCTTATAATCCAGTGCGCCCTATAGTGCGGAAAATACGGTACATGTATTAATAGAGTAATTACATCAAATTGTAGAATAGATTGAATACCATCATCATACTAACACTTTGTTATGGATGCTTCATTTTGCCGTTCACCAATCGGTTGGACTGTTTTTTTTTTTTCTTCCAATGACGTCCAGAACGTGTTTGTCCGTCTGCTGTCAACCGTCTGCCTGATTCTCATGTGAATGCAGCATAATATTCTTATGGCTGAAGCAGTGACTTAATTAACAGCATGTTAATGCCTATGGTTTTGGATACAAATAATTACAATAATGTTCAATAATTACATGAAGGTATATCAGATTAACACACACTTTGTTTGGATGCGAGTATACTTTTGGTCATGTAGCACAGTACATGACCTGAATTCAACCCATAGCTGCCGCATGAGAGTTTCTACAGAGGGTCGTTGAGTGTTTCCAGCAGACACTAGGGTTGGTTTGAAATAAATAGAAGAAATGGGAAGTTAACGTCTGGCTAGCAACCTGCAGACACTCACACCTCATCACCAAGGAATTCGCAAAAAAAAAAAAAAACAGAACTCACTGAAAAGAAATCAGTTGGTAAGCGCAATGCAGAACAGCCTGTGTATGACCAAACATGTTGACAAGTCAAGCAAGAATGTGTCGACATCACCAGTGTCCTACTGGGACCATGCCACTGTCTCTGGTCCCCGCAGACTCTCAATCATCCAGTGCCAGGGGAGAGGCACAGAAAAGCTATGCATCAGCACCTCCACTGCCTATTAACCCAGTTAGTCTCAGCACCTACCATCCCTCCAGGAAAATTAGTCAACGGCCCATATGTGCCTGGCATGACGGAGTGGTTTAACCATGCTTGGACTTTAAAACCAGACTTGAGAAAACGGCCTTGGTAAGCATTCTAAATGTCGACACCATCCTGAATTGGACAATTATGAATGAGACGAGAGCCGTGGAACAAGGCCACTGTGTTTAGGCACCAGTCTGTAGCTGCTCATGATGCATGTGTTTAAAATTGTATGCTTTTCATCATGCGTGCTGTGGGTCTTTTTTTCTGCTGATTCGGTGGCATTTTGCACTCACTCATTCACAGTAACTGGGCCAACAGAACGAGGACACCTGGAGCGACGGCGTGCAATCAACAGTGCCACTGTGTGTTTATGTTCCGACGCCTCGAGGACATTCTCAGTCTAATCCTAGGACCACTAGTCCAGCAGGCTGTGTAGAGTAACCTTAAAGAAAATATTTTGTAAGTAGAGCTAAATTGCTGCTGGAGGAAAATGATTTCTTGGCCAAAAGCTAAGTCCGTCAAAAATAACTTGTCATAGTTGATAAGTACGCTTATTTTATCAAATTGAAATGCAAGCATACAATCCTGCCTATTTTCCCACTACAGAGCCTCTCCTCTCAATGTGCCTTCAGTCCAAAAAAAAAAAATACTTCATTCAACAGACATCTATAATCCATTTAGAATAAGGCCAATCTTGTTTCAAATACAGTATGATATAGGCTAGAGGAGAAATCTAATAACTGACTTGTGCAGATGAATGCAGTTTTACAGTAACCAGGTTACTGCAGTGCATGTGAACATGGTCTCTGATTTCCTGCCATAACCTGATTTCAACCAATAGCCTCGTTTCCTGTTTGCGCGTAAACAGTTAGTCATCCCAGCACAGTACAACTGCTTGTTGCTTCTTGGCTTAAAGTGATACTCCCCCTTACAGCATCTGCCACTTTATTTTGTTACTTCTTAAGAGAGTTATGTGTATGTTAAAGAATTACTGTCTCACTGCTAGAAAGGGACCCAAGTTTTTTTTAGCAGGCATCAAGGAAAAAAAGAGATAAGTGACTGAGTTGTTTGAGCGGAGTTGTTACACTTACAACAAAGTTTTTTCGTCCTATAGACAGCTGTATCAAAACAGTTTGGTGTTTCTGTCCTCATGCATTCATTAGGTTGAATTCATATGTATTTACCTGAAGAAGATGGTAAATCTCGTTCTCATCTGAGGACGTAAACATTGTAAATAAAGATAGTACATGTGATTGAAAATGTGCAGGATTTAAATGGTCCTTTCCCTGTGATCGATGTCAACACGCTGGTTCTAAAATGTTTATGGGGGCCCTAAATGGTCTGCAACAGAACTACACTGAACAATGTTTTTGCTCACATTTTTTAAGAACACAAGATTTGGTTCTATGCACATAAAAGTCCAAATTCTCTCAAATATTTGTCACAAATTTGTTAAATTTGTATTAGAGAGCACTTTGCCAAGATAATCCCTAATCCATCCACTTGACAGGTGCGGCATATGAAGATGCTGATTAAACAGCATGATTATGACACAGATGTGCCTCAGGCTGGTCACACTAAAGGCCACTCTAAAATGTGCAGTTTTATCACACAACACAATGCCACAGTTGGTTCAAGTTTTGTCCTCTCTGTGTTCTGTGCGGGCACACTGTAGTCATGCGAACACAAATCATTCTCTTACATCTGTTGCACCTCCATCTCGTCTCCACGGTAACAGGATCTGAGGATGGTCTTCCGTTCGGCATCCCACAGGTGCTCCTTGAGGAAGTTGCCCGCCCGCACCGCCCTCTCCAGCAAGGCCTTGTCCCCCAGCACGGCTCCCACACTGGCGTAGGCCGACAGCATGAGACCTGAGGAGGAAGAAGAAGAAGAAGTAGTGGTGGTGGTGATGATGATGATGATGATGATGATGATGATGATGATGATGATGATGGTGGAATTATTAGTTATAATATGACTTTTACTCAGTTTAAAACATTGTGTCCTCTGTCGGCGGAGGTACAAGTGTGTGTCCTCACCTCAGTCCCAGCTTAGTTATTTCTCCCTACGCTTTGATTTTTTCCTGTTCTCGCTCTCATCTCTATATTTCCATTCCTCCCTCTTTCCCTTCACTCCTCTTTCATGTAGGGAATCAAAGTCTGGTGAGTGCACAGCCTGGTCTTCAAAGTGTTGCTGCGGAGGACAGGTGATTAATGGAGGGGTTTCTTCATTAGAGAGGAGAAGGAGAGCCTTGCGTCTAATTGGAAAGTTCTCAGGATCGCAGAGCCTCATTACCTCACTAACACACTCCGTCTTGAGACGTCAGCCCTGGGAGCTAAATTTGCCGGTGTGTGCGTGTGTGCTTTGTGTGATTTGTGTTCTTCTAATTCATCACATCTGAGGCAATGTGCTGGACCAACAATGTTGAGAAGTGTCCAAATTGGCATCACACTAATGGAAAGTGACAACAAGTGCCTCTATAATAATCTAAGCAAAAAAAACAAGTGTATAAATGAAAGTGTGTATAAATCTGTCAACTGGGAAAGGACAATATGTCTTGTTAGACTTCTTGTATATTTGCCTTTGGTTAGTTCTGTGATTAGAAGGACAGGGTAGTTTGGTACCTTTCGATTTGGACCACTAGACATGAACACATTCATTGTGGTCTGGCAGTGTGGGATAAAAAAAGTCTAACAATTATCTATCATATAAACAGATAAGCAACATAAGCAGGCTATTGATATTAAAGTAGCTGTACCAAAAAATAGAAACTCTTCTTTCCTTTTTTAATGACATATCAGTAAGGATAAATCCTTTTTATCTCCATGTATTTAAGTGAAAGGATGGGACTCCTAGTGTACCAGCAGCCCTGACCACAGAGACACAGCTGACTTTTTTTTTGTTCAGAGAGCAACATATGAACATTTTAAATTTCAACATTTTTGAGGAGCTGAAGCTTGGATCAAATCAGCAACAGGCAACAAGGAAGTGAAGTTGCTTAGAAATGAAGATAACGCAGAAGTGCCTCACCATAGAACAAAACTTCAAAGTACAAGATGTACAACCGAAAACAAAAACAGCTCTGACCTCACTGAATCACTACACACCTGATTAGGCTGCAGGTATCGTATATATTTAGCTTATTTATCCTACATAATACATAGATTACCCATGCACAGTATGAGTTAAGTAACGCTGTTGGGTTGGTTGGACTGTTAATTGTATTGCATTACCCTGAGGCTGACCTATTCTATATGTGTCAAATGTAAAGTGTTTTGTTGTTTGCAAAATAATTACACACAAACGCTAATAACTCTCAAAATAGAAACTATTAATAATTGAAACAACAGCATCAATTTTAACACCTACAAGGAAACCACAAGCAACCATTTTTGATTGTTACTGTCAGTCCCGGTTTAGCCCGAGCAGCATTTATCCTCATGGCTAAGTAGCCAGATTGCCTGAATACATTTATCAACAATAAACCGTGCTGGCCACTAAAATAAATCCTAAAGTTATCATAATAGTTATGTCATTGAAGCATGGATTAATTCCTGAACGGGCCTCCGAGCAAGGGCCCGGGGCCCAAAGTGTCAGGGCCCCCTTCTGGCCTTCCCCTAAAATATATATAAATAAATAAAAATATGTAGTTTAAAGAGAAAAGTACTCGTGATGAGGAAGAGATTGAAGATGACCACAAATAATCAATACTACTATTACTACTAATACTACAAAGAGACACAAAAAATACAAGTGTCGTAAAACAACTACAAAGAAACACAAAAATACTATAGAAAAGGGGGGCACATCAACCATGGGCAAAACATAACACCAAAAACACAAAAACTTCAAACAAAGTTACACACAAAACAACTACGAAGAGACAAAATGATCACAAAGAGACACAAACCACAGAGAGATGCGTAACAACCACAGAGAGACAACATAAAACGACAAAAAGTGGCTAAACAACGTAAAGTCTGTGTGTCTTCCTACTATGTTAGAGAGGTGGTGGGGCCTTTTGCATGTCTGTGCACAGGGGCCCCTTGACTCATAATCTCCCCTTGTCTTGTAGTGTAAACTTGTAAGTAAAGATATATAGACTTTACCATTCCAGGAGGCCAACATCTTGGTGTCCAGATGTGGGCGCGGCCGACTCTCCCTCACTTTTGCCATTTTGATCCTGGCGGAGGCCAGGAGCTCGTTGGCTTTCTCCACACTGATGCCAAAGCGAGCAGCCGTTAACTCCACCGAATAACGCACGATCAGCACATTCTGGCCCTGCAGCTCCAAGTGGGGGTCCTGGCAACAAACGATACAGGGGATAAGAGAGAGTTCACAGAAATAAACTCAAACTGACGGCAACAGCTTTCATGTTAATGCCCTAAGGGACCAGCTTCAACAGCTTAATAGACCGTCTGAATAAAATACAACAATAGATTTAGGATTGTGCGTTACTTTTTTTCATGTAAATGATTGATTCATCTGATTCACTATATTGGAGTGTAGTTTAAAATGAAATTTCGGAATGTAATTCAACTTTTAAATCCTTCCATCTCTAACTTCATCTTCAGCTAGCGTTGCAATGGCTACATGTGACATAATACAGTTTAGACTGACCTGTTCCGGAGCCACGTTGCCTAGCTCCTTGACCCCATAGTGATGCATGAAGATGTCTGCCTGTGTGGCAGCTCCGGTGGCGCCCTCGACCACGTCGGGCAACAGCTCCCTTACTTCTGAGGCTGTCCAGACGCAGAAGGCCCCCTCTCGCTTCTCTGGTCCCCCTGATGCCGGGACAGAGTCTGCATCCTCCGCGCTGTAGAAGCCTCCGGACTGTGTCAGAGGTAAAGACGGGAATGGAGGAGGTGGGAGGAGAAGGGTAAGCTGCTATTCAATGCCAAGTTGATTTGAGATGAATATAGGACTTTGTTTGGAATGTACAGGAGATTTCACAGTTAACAAACTGTGTAGTCACATGGTTGATACACGATAAATACCACATATGTGACTGTGAAAGTGTATACTGTAAAGAGTAAAGTAAAGTCTGAAGAGCAAGGTTTTGCTGCCCTCCATGGTTTCAAATCTTTTTCCCGTGTGCTGTTGCACATCTAATCAATCCCAACAGTGAAGTCTTGTGTGAAGTCTCGCTAAACGGACACATCGGGGAGGTGTTAAATTGAAATACATGAATCTCAAACAAACAAAAACAACTGTCTTCATCACTGGACCTACTTGTCACCAAACAGCTCACAAGAAACCATCAAAGTTACGACATGATGTGACAAATGTGACACTAATTAATGAATCCATCAACACCTTTGACAGCTGTATACATAATGTTACTCATTGAAGCCCTAGTTTAGGGCTTACATCATTGTGACAGGAAATCAATACCTTTAAAGAACCTCATTATACAATGTGTCAGTGTAAGCCCACTCTCAGGGTCCACACACACACACACACACACACACACACGCTGTGAACAGTATTTATACAGCCATGGTGAAAGCTGGAGGAGTCTACCTCGCTGAGCGAACATCCCAGTCACTCTAGCACAAAAGAAAACACACGGTCTACAGTTAATTACCTTTGCGACGTTAATTAATTGACGCATAATTACATAATAAATCTTGGGGAATGTTAACGATTACAACGAGTGTGGTTATAATTGTGTGCCCCGTTCACTGCTGTCGACTCATTAATCAAAAGGAGAAAAGTAAGCTTTTGACCCTCAGAGGAGAGCAAGGGGTTTAAGAGGCTATTTGTCAGCGGGGTCCCACCACTTACCCTGGAGGGTGTACGAACACACAGATCTGCTTGAGAGCGCGCGCACACACACACACACACACACACACACACACTGGCAGACACGCACATATTATCTTCTGGCTGAATTCACAGTTAATGTTTTTCCTTCATCAGCAGCAGATACAAATAAAAGCGGCGGTTCCTATTGCTCTATTTTTAATGACTTGCCTTTGCCAACATTCATTTCAAAACAACACATTAACTTTAACCTTAAAGGGATAGTTTGGATTTTTTGAAGTGCGGCCCAGTTTTAAGAAGCGGTGCCGGCACGGAAACTAAGCAATGTACTTCAGTGGACGGAGGCAGCAGCAAAACTGTTTTTGCCTTCACCTAAAAAATATTATCGGTTTATTTTTTAATTTTATTTTTTAGATGAGCCTGGGTGTCAAAATATGTTTTGCTGCTCTTCCGGTCCAAAGTAGTACACTATCTCTTTAACTGATATATTAACCTAATCTTAACTTCCCTTTTATATCTTTTTGATGCTTGAAAAAAAACAAAAAAAGATTACGATAATAATAATCACACTGGTTGCCCAGCGAGGACATCTGGTCCCCATCTAACCATCACATCAACACAAATGCACACACAAAAGTCTGTAGCTGACTCACCTTGTCACTCAGGTCTCTGGAGACGTAGAGCAGTATGTCCTTAGCCACATCTGCAAAGAGCTGCTCACCTGATACCTGGAAGAGCAGGAACACATAGCACACACCTGCTCAGAGTCATGATTCAACCTCAACATGACCTTAAAGAGAGCAACATGTGATCTATATGCAGGGTATAAACCTGTGGAATCCAACGCAAATAATGAGTTAGCTTCATTAAAACACAAGTAAGTATGTGAGTCTTTGTTTGCCTGCATACTTGTGTCCTAATTAACTTTCTATCTCTGTCCACTCTGAAAAACAGGCCAGGCCGGAGCACACTCATGAGATAACTAAAAACTCTGACATTCAGAGTTCTTATTGCTGCATCTGTAATCAAAACTGTCCAGTGCAGTAAAATCTATTTGAATTGATCCTTTTTAAAAAATATATATTTGGATGATTTATTGAGATAAAACTGACAACATTACAAATGTGTGCATTAGCACCATCACTGTCGTCATTTATTCTGAAGCAAAAAAAAAATGTCTGCCAAGTCTCACAAAGACGATTTTCGCTGAGTGGGTAATATGCCGATAAATGACTTGGATAAGAGAGAGACAGAATGATGGGGGGGATAATTACCTTGTCACATACACAAAGAAGAACACACACACAGCCACAGATGCAGAGACAAACACACACGCACACACCTGGGAGGCAGTTATGTAGGCTACAGCCAGCTGAGCCTGGTCGTACAACATCTTCTCAAAGTGGGGAACATGCCAGGAGAAATCTGTGGAGTAGCGATGGAAACCCTGCGGAGGAACAACATAGAGTAGAGAGATACAGTATATACGTTCTGATACTAATACTCAGTTCAAATAAACTATATTATCTCTGGCAACATAAGCTTCTCCCCTGCCATGTGACTTGGCAACATGTATCTGGCCTGAACTGAAAGAATAGAGCACAAAAATACATAATATGTCTGTACAATAGGACATACAGTACATCTATGTGTTGTGAGTGAGTCATAAACAACCCAGGGCTGTAAATAACGGATGTTAAAGTGTTTAATAGAACAGTGGGAGATGCAGATTTTTTATTTCCTGTCTTCAAATTGCATTTCACTTCAGATGTGTACAAACCTGAGCCACATGGTCGTGGATGCCGCCCAGCGCCATCATGCGGAGTGTGTGCAAGGCCATCTGGAGAGCCTCGACCCCTTCTGAGGTGGCACAATTCACAGACCAGTAAGACATGAGGAACATCAGATTCACTGTGGGGAGAGGAAGAGATAATATAAAGAGAGTCATATGAAGTGTATTCATCAGGACCAGAAGCCTGAAACAATGTCCACTGGGGTTCTTGCTGAGTCTACCTGGTGTGGGGAACTTTGGAGCGTCTCTGAAGCCACCGTACTCCTCCTCGTAGGAATGCGCCAACTGCTGGAAGCAGCGATTGGCGACATCGGGGGCCAGTGGAGGACTCTCTCCTGGGTTTGCGGCGACGGCAGTGCCTTTCTTTAAGGCTTCAAGGATCCTCTCTCCACTGGACTCCAAAGCAGGACGGTTATTCTGCCACTGGGGATCATAAGGCATACTTGTTATATGAACAGAGGGATGTCAAAGATGTTGAGAACAAACCAAGACAAAGGACTTTCTTATTCTTGCATTCTAAACATGCGAGCAATTTTCTGATGACTTGGATTCATCTCCCCCACGGATAACACCAGACAAACGGACAAATTAACAATTTCATTGTCTTTGTCTGTTTTTTTATTGTCACACAGTGGAGTTATTGTGTTTAGCCTTGCAAATAGGCCTACATTCATGCTGTTAATTTCCATGCTGCACATCAAAATAATGCGATCGTTGGCAGAGGAGACTCAATTAATTTTCAAATAGTTCAATGAAGCAAAGTTTACCCCTTTCTCTCTGCTGCATATTTTAAATAGCTTATTATAAAACCGTTGTATAGGATGACCAAATGTAACAAAATAGTGATATAAGACAGTTAATTCATGTTGAAGGGAAAACACAAAGCCGGTGTTAGGCTACCAGACGGTGGTCGGGAAGCCTAGGGGAGACTTTGTTTTGCCTCTACGGCCAACGTGATGCTCTCTTCCGGGCTAACCCTCTTCACTTCCCCCGGGAGTTGGAAAACAAGACATGGTAACTTAACTTGAGGAGCTGCAGCATTTATTCAGAGACAAACTGAAACTTTCATTGCACATTTACTAACACTTGACAACCGCTCCTGCTTCGATCGCCCATAACAGTCTGTTCTGAGCTCATCCACAGTTACTCCGGCTCGTACTGAGCTATTCCTGAAAGGACCAACGCTGATCATACAACACCACGTTTCAAACCAAACATTTTTGTGTGAATTATCTGATCAGAAATGCTGGATGGAAGCAACAGCTCCAGCATAACTTTTCCCCAGAGTTGTCAAACACACTGCTGCATATCTGTCATCATCTTGCTTCAAAAGCAACAGATATGGTCGCTTATGAGTGGAAACAATGTGCTCAGGGAGGCACCGTATTTACCTCGACCCGCAAACGCACCTAATTCCGTTTGTAGCTATTGCCACATTTTTAACACTGGCTTTAAATGACCTTGAATGCGTAAAATGATCGGCGTCAACTCAAATAATTGCGACCAGGCCTGCCCATTGATACAAATTATATTTCATGGAGTGTATTGTTTAAATGGGCCAAACACAAGACGTTAAACCTTTTACCTGTTCAATGATTCGGTTGAGAACCGTTTTGAGCCCAGGTCTTCTTGCATGATCCGTGGGAGGGAAGTAGGTGCCTCCAATGAAAGGTCGTAGGTCAGGGGTCAGCCACACACTCATGGGCCAACCTCCACCACCGCATGTTGCCTGTAGACGTCAGCAACCAAAAGTCATGAGAGAGTAAAAGAGGCTTTTGTGAGAAAACCTGAATGTACAGTGAGCATCGATTTACACACACCTGTACAAAGGTCATGTAGACCTTGTCCACATCGGGTCTCTCTTCTCGGTCTACTTTGATGCAGA
Organism: Anoplopoma fimbria; assembly: GCF_027596085.1. Lineage (NCBI taxonomy): Eukaryota > Metazoa > Chordata > Actinopteri > Perciformes > Anoplopomatidae > Anoplopoma > Anoplopoma fimbria. The sequence goes on from NC_072453.1 coordinate 2,240,990, forward strand.
CAAAGTTGTCACTAAGGATTTTGCCAATTTCCTCATCTTCGAAAGATTCTCGCTCCATAACATGGCACCAATGGCACGTCGAGTAGCCGACTGATGGTCAGAGAGATTTACAGGAAACGGATGTGTCATTTCCAGAACAAGCACAACTATCAGTCAGTATGACAACATGTGAAAAGAAGGGTGTTTTATCTCATAACAGAGGTATGTGTAGGTTTGATAAACATGGAGTCATTTCTCTTTTCCCACACTGAAACATAAATTCGGAGTGAAGTGGCCTCAGAATGAAATGCATGTTAATGCCAGGCGTCACAGGGGCTTCTACCTGATAAAAAGATCGGTTTGTCTTCATTCTTCGCCTTTTCAAAAGCATCTTGTCCCCATGGATACCTGAAACAAGCGTGACATTGGTTTATACAGGACATTATAATACCTTTCAGAAATGTGTCTCGATTAGTCGTCCAAAGGCGCTCACCAGTCAACGGGGTTGTGTGCGTGTTGTAACAGGTAGGGCGACCTCTCCTCGGCCAACCTGTTGGTGTGTTTGTGGGGGGTGGATGATGTACCTCCTGACGCCATGCTCATGAAGACAGATGAGCTGGATGCAAAAACATATTTACTATTTCTGTTACTGATTGATTGCAACCAGCATATGATGGTTCCCACTTGATGGCTTACTTATTTAGCTTCACTTCTGACCTTGATTAAAATACTGTTGCACATTTGAGCACTGAGAAAAGGACTTGTGTACAGAAGGTCTGTGCAATAATATACCAACAAACAGACCTTTTGCATGAGAAATGTTGGCATGTCATAGCAGGGCATTTCAAAAACGCCTGCATTTCCATTCAGGTGTTCCAGCCTGTTTCCCTAATTGGACAGTGAAAAGGGTTTTTGTGGCCAGTCAAACTGGCTAACAATTAACTGTACTACATTAGTCTAGCCTTTGTTGTTGTTGCCAGCATGCATACTTTTAAAACAAAGTGTTATCACGCTGTTAGTACGCTGGTCATAAAGAAGCTTGCTCCCTTCTACAGCTGCACTAGCTGCTGTGGCTGTGAAGCACTGTGGCTGTCAGTCACTTCCGCTTCGATATTCCACAATTTCATGTCATTTTTTTTGCTTATAGCCACAGGCTCATGCGCCCAAAAACATGACTGAAAAAAGTTTTCACTATATTAGAACACGTCTTTAAATTCGGCCGAAATAGCTGTGACACATGGACACGTATGGATTAGAAATGTTGTGTTACGCAAAGGCTAGCTTAGCTTGTACCGTTAGCATAGTGTGATCCTGAAACTAACAGGCAACCCTGTTGGAAAAAGATGATGTATTATTAGAAAAGAGGGCCACTTGGAGGCTTATTTTGTGACACGGAATTTAAATATGAGGCATTTGGACCTTCGTGAAATGTCTTTTCTCGCAGTGGCACGTCTCCTGGCAACAGTTACTGTTAAGGACATATTCAGTTGTATGGTTTCCTAACGGAGTGTCGCGTAGCTCTTCCATTCTATAAGGCACGCCTCCGGTAGTCACAGCAACCAGCAACCAGCAACCAGCAGCACAACGTCTCTCCACGTCCGACGTGACATTCGTGTTTTAGCTTAAATAGACATGTATGCGTGAACGTTACGTAACGCACATCTAGCGTTAGCCAGCTATTCGCCTTGGTGGCTTTACCTGAGGTAGAAGGCCGGCTGTGGATGGCTGTGCAGCGGTGACCTCCCGCTTGGTGGGTGGAGGATTTGTCTGAAACACTTAATGTGACCCCCCGGGTTCTGCTGAGCACTGTCCGCTCTCAACACAGCTCCAGGTAAAAGGCGTGCGGGCTCTACAGGCTATTTCTGGACGTCGACCGACGCCATGCTAGTCTTATCATCCTAATCCACCCAGTGTGTTGGTTTAGTTCCCAGCTGGGGTTAGCTACTTTGTGGACATGGACGAGCCAAAACTTGCAGGCATGAGACGAACATTTTTTTTATTGCAATACCACGAGTTGACACATGGTGGCGTGACAAGAGGTTATGGACACACACACACACACATTACATTTTTACATTACATTACAGTCATTTAGCAGACGCTTTTATCCAAAGCGACTTACAGGAAGTGTATTCAACATAGGTATTCAAGAGAACTACTAGTCACCAGAAGTCATAAGTGCATCTCCTTTCTTTAACAAGCATCTTAAAGCATAAACCAGAGCAAAAGTATAGTGCAGAGGCAAATTACTACGAAAACAATAATTGCAACAGACTAATCCGAATATAATAAGTGCTACAAACTACTACGAATAGGATAAGTGCAGCGAACTGATACGAATACAGTGAGTGCAACAACTAATACGAGTGCAAAAACAATCACAGTGTGTGTTGGTTCTTCCAAAAAAAATACATCAATGCTTTGTGAAGGATCAAGACTGCAAGTGTAATGATAAGAGAAAACAAGTGGAAATTTAATCATTTTAAAAAAAGAAGGAACAAAATGAGATATGTGACAGCTGTCTCATGTACAAGATTATATATGGCTTGACCTCTCCTCCCCTCAAACAGTTTGTAACCACCAGATCAACTGCATATCGGCTCACAAGAGGTGCAGTAAGAGGAGATTGCATTATCCCACTCAGGAAAAGTACTTTTAGTCAGTCAGCATTCTCTGTATAAGCTGCACTAATATGGAACTCCATCTCAGTGACCATTAGACAACGGGACACATACAGTTAATTTAAATCTCATATAAAGAAATGGTTAATTAGTACCCAGCTCTGTCATCACTAGAACATAACTGCGCCTTACTTCCTCAATCTGTCGGTGCTGAATTTCTCCCAGTCTGTCTGCTGTCACCTGTCTGTCTGTCTTGATATTGCCCGTCGACACTCATTTTCGAACAATGCAAGATAATCTTTTTTTAGTCTATGTCCTATTTAACATCATTTTGTAATTTTAATCTTATATTCTGTTTTTAGGGTGACTTTGTAACATCTGTCTAGGGACTATACAGATGAAAAATAGCCTCTTGGCTAACTCTGCCGCATTTACAGAAATGTTTTATTAATGTGCACTGTCCCTACCAAATAAACCAATAAAATAAAAATAAAATAGATTTGTTTTCCTTATGTATTGAGCTTGACAACCGTTGGGACAAAGTCATCCCGGGTCACCAAGTCTGGGGCCACAATATTCATAGGCGTTTTGGCAGCTTGCACTTTCACCCACTGCAGCAGCCTTGTCGTTTGTTGTCACAAAGGCGGAGGATGTACTTGAGTATCCAGGCATCCTCTGGCAGTGTCAGGTTCAGGCCGCACACAAAGAAACCTGCAGGGTCAATAATAGAGTCAAATGAGAGCTCAGCAATCATTTCACAGAACATGTTAGACATTTTAAAATGGCATGTCACTTGAATCATCATGCAGGAAATTATGCATGAATGCATTGAATTGGGTGACTTATTTTTGTCACTGTGTGGATGTGATTTGGTGATTAGCGACACAGATGGAGAAAATGATCAGCCTCGGTCACTAAAACTTAACCTCTTATTGTTAGCAACATATTCAGCCGCTTTGAGTTGCAAGAAAAGAGAAAACTCACAGTTAACAGGCCTTGACTTCTCCAAACTCTGACAAGAGTTTTGATTCAACTTTTGTGATGTCCATACTATTGCCGTAGTAATAAGGTATTTTACTCGATATCTCGGTGTGCTGATTTGTCGGATGAGAGACTATGACGTTTCTGCCATTGTCCCAGCAACTCCTCAGGGTCGGGTTGTCCTGTTGTGATACATTGAGATAATTAATTTTAGAACTGGTATACACTCAACTCGTTTGTAAATGAAGGCTTTTAATAGCTTACAGTAGATATGCTCCTTTATAGGGATAGTTCAGATGTTTTGAAGCAGGGTTAAATTAAGTATTTATTTATAGTCACTGTATTACCTACAAAAGATGGAGGTCAGCACGCCCCCAGTTTGGAGAAACAGGGAAAGCAAAGTACTGCTGTGGAAGGGGGCATCAGCAAAACTGCTATTAGCCACTTACAAAAAGGCCCACCTAAAAATAATCAATGTCAGCTAAATGTACCCTATACACTTCCTTTTTGACTGGGTACTGAAGCCGTTATATCTATCTATGCTTTCTTCAAAGTCACAAGACTCCTTTTACAGAAACAGTCATTTTACCTTTACAGAACACGGATGTTGCTGGTCTACCGCTGCCTTCATCGGTTAGTTAGTAAGGGTGCCATTGTGGGACTTTGGTGTTTTAAGGGGTCAGTTCAGATTGACCAAAGTTCAACGACAACACAAACAAAGTAACTGGTCAGAAACAGCAGTTAATTCAGCATACTTTACCCTTTGGTTTCAAACAAGGTAATGATGAAGCTGATGGGATGTTTGTGGAGCTGCTCTTCAATCGGTTTGTCGAACCCTTTGAAGTGGGATAAGACCAGGATGAGGATCTCCTTGGGATGCTTCTCTGCCCAATCATTTATGACCCTGAGAACAGTCTGTCACAGGGGCAGAATGGTGTTTGTTAACACAGTAGGCATCAAATAAAGATATCTTCTCCACTGTACATTTTCATTTTGGTCGTATTGAAAGAAATGTATTGTTTCACTTCAGTGATTTTCAAATTTCATTGTTCACAGTTAAATGTAATGCATGGTCAAATATCAAAAATAACTGCAAACCAGTGGTAAAAGTTTTTCAGTTATTCTGATTTGACCTTTTGTGGATGTGCACAATACCATAGAGCCTCGGATATTTTTAATATCCTTGGATTTTTTTTAATATCCTTGGATTTTTTTTTTGTATCCCAAAACACAAAGAAACATCGCAGTACTTGTGAGCCCCAAAACACTGGCCGGAAGTCCATTTTTGACTTAACTTGAGAGATGAAGAAATATTTTTACTGACTGATTTAGCATTAATCTTTAGGGCCGTAACCAGGATTTTAGAAATGCGAGGTCATCACTACATTTCCCCCCTTCACACACCAAATATGATGTCACTAAAATTTTTAAGTATTTCTTCAGGCACATGTCATGTTCTAATTATTCGGCAAGTGGTCAGTGACATTTTCTGTAAGTTATTTATTTATATATTTATTTTCATAAAAATCTCGAGTCCCAAAGAACCCAGATACAGATGCAGACTAACAATCCACAAAGGTTGATTTCCTCCTAAATATTTATTGATGTACACATTATGTAAATAAGCAATGTTCTTATGGTAATGTATGACTTTTCCATGTTTACCTCCACATCAGTCCTTGTGTACAGCCGGGGTCGTTTGCCTTGCGACCAATCCTCAGGTCAAAGTAGCGAACTCCTGCATCCAGCTGCTTTGTGATGGTCTCCTCCTGCGTCACAATCCATGACAACAGTCAAACTAACACTTCACTCTGTATTTCTTACACATATGGTATATATGGTATTAATGGCATAAATGGTATATATATATATATAATGGCATAAATGGCATATATATGGTATATATATATATATAAATACAGTCGGTACTGACAGGCTTTAAATACCATTTACCTGAGTGATGGCCCATTTGCTCACTATTTTACGTGCACAATAAATCTTGCTCAATCTCTTCAGTCTATCAGGTTCTATTATTGAAGAGTTGATGTCCAAATCATAACTCATTGAGTCATGGCTACCTATGGAATACCACACACACACGCACACACACAGGTTTCATATCAATGTTACAGTTTTAATGAACCACCAATCGTCACTCTCCAGGGAAAACCATATATCTCCTTTTTTTATTACCTTTTTTAGCATTTAAAAACCCATTGTCAAATCGGAATACTGGATTGTCAGAAAGCTGAAAAAGCTTATTTTTTATAGCTCATTAACAGAGATGTTTTTCAAGTGACAGCAGCTCAAGTTCATTAACATGTACATACACTGTCAAAACTTCGCTGAATACCATAGCAATGTGAGCAGCTACAACATGCCAGCTTCATACCTGGTATGGCCAGTTTCCAGAGAGGAATGTTGTGGAGTTCAGCTGGTAGTTGCGACATCCAGTCACAGTAGCTCAGGACTTCTCTTTTGTCTTTTATCACAGACATTGTCATCTCAAATTCTACAAAAAAATCAACTCAACTGTCTTTTACTAATACAGCAGTTTCTGTCTAACAATTAATAGGTTGTCATAAAGAAAAACACAGACATGGAAGTCAAGAGTTAAGAGCAATACAACTTACTCTACCAAGGTGATTACCAGCCTTCCTCGACCTGTTTATAACCTCAGATTTTGAATTGCGGGAGTATACAAAGCACTGATGTCTTCATAAATTGCTGCTGATTGGTAGGCTGCAGTATTCAAGTTACTGCCTTAATAGCACCGTGGAAGGAGAGAAAAATGTGTCTCAACTTTATACTCCTACAAGTTTTTTGTGTCAGAAGAAATCCAAAAACAGACTTGATTCTGATAATCTGGAGTTCTTGTGAAGTTTCCTCATGCCATTAGTGTGCACAGTTTCGTTATCTCAGTCGGAACCTGTGGTGATAAGGGGCAATTGCATGTGTGTGACATTCATTGTTGGGTTTGTCTTTATTCTGTGCAAAAAATAAGTCTCTCACATGCAGCTTCTCTGAGCTATTAAGTATGAAGAGGCTACAATATTGTAGGATACAGGATATGTATAGGTGTAGTTGTATTTTAGCATTAGCAAAAAATAAGGACGTCTAAAAGGGTGCTGATCCAGCTCTACTCTCTGTGATGATTTGTTTGTATCCCAAAATGTTTAGTGACTTAATCAAATGAATGCATAATTGATGTACTTGCGAACACAAACAGTGAATTTAAATATGACGACCTGGCAGACCATTGGGTTTGGCTTTGGGGTTTTGGTACAATGCTGGCTGTCATTGTGTTAAATCCAGCAGTGACAGTGCGGAGAGAAACGCTTTATGTTTTCGACTCAGTTGGATCAAGGTATTGCTCAAAACAAAAATGTAGTCATTAAATCAAGTCAAATTTAAGTTAATGAGTTGTGATGTGTGCGCGGTCAGGGTCAAGTTCATTTTTTTGCTGGATGATAAGTTAACATACTATAATTTTAGTTGTATATAGGTTTTCTCCATAATTGTATATGTCTGAGGGAAATGCTGAGCTTTTCAGTGGCCTCATCTTTTTCCTTTGCTGTTATGCCTATATATTTCCTGAATTAAGCATTAACCATTATCTCATAATTGCCACTTGTGGCCTAGTTTATGTTACTATTGTGATTTATTGTGCCTGCACAGGTTGGATAACAAAATATCGATTAAAATTCTATAACATGGAGTTATTCAGTTGCATGTATGTTTTGTATGATGCGTTGTAGCATCAAAGGGTGTGTTCTGTTGGGTTGCCATCTTAAATTGACACAGATTTACAGACTATTTGTTGTACATTTCAAAAAAACACAATCAAATTGATTTCATGCTTTTTATTGGATGTGAAGGAATTTAGGCATTTATAGAACAAGGAAAATATTTGAGTCTCAGGCTGGTTGGATATTACACTATAGCACCAAGATATACATGTGATTGTTTATAGGCTCTTTGGATGGGTGACCCCAGACTTATGTAGCCTTGGCCAGACCCACCATGTTCTGGGCTCTGTTGAAGATGGCGTAGTACTGTCTGATGAAGACATCACCCAGGATCCACAGGCTGTCTCCACCGCCGCTGAAGCCAGTACGGCAGCCATATTGCCGAGACTGTGGGAAGGGATTTGGGAGGAGAATTATACAAAGAAAAGTATAGTAAGATGAAAAAGAAAACTGAATCTGGCATGGAAACAAACACTTACATTAAGAACGTAGGCAGAGGCTGGGATGGTGAATTCCTGTCCGTGGATGTGGAAGGTCACATCTGGCATTTGGGCAATGTTGTTACAGTTGACCATGTACTGATGCAGAGAGAGAAAGAGAGAAGGATTTGAAGGGAAAAGTGAATGAAAGAGTGTTAAAATTTGCTTCTACTTTTCAATTTCCAGCTCGGTTGTGAAGCTACAGAAATCTCCTTCAGTCAACCAGCATGTCTTTTTTTATGGCACTCACGTCTCCGTTCTGGCTGGTAACTCCCAACCTGCTGTTGATGCTGCCGATGCTGCTCTGAGGTCCAACGATCAGAGAAGTGCCAGTGTCCACGATAGCCTGGCAACCGCCGTTGCAAGCCACAACCTGACCATTGACAGTAACACTAAAAAGGGACACACAGCACAGCACCCATCAGACAGACACTTTGGTTAATTTCCGGGGATTCTGTGATGTCATATTGGTGGCTTTACCTGTCCACTGTGATCTGCCAGTACAGGTCTCTAGAGAGGGGGATCCAGGAGATGGAGCCAGAGTAGTGGTTGGGGTCGATACCCCCGAAGCTCACCACACTGCCTTGCTGAGCGTCACTACAGAGGAAAGCAAGAACCGACTGAAAAACTTTCTAGAATCAGTCGCTGTATCAGTATTGGGATACTGCAAAGTTATGGCTGTCCTTACGAGCTCAGGTACACGGAGAAGAGGTCCTGGTTGACCAGACCCTCCCTCATCATGTTGTCGAAGACGGGTGTGGCACCGGACGCAGACAGGGCTGGGTATGCCAGGCCCAGGATGCCATCAGCCTGCATGTACTTCATGAAGGGAGCCTCGGTCTCGCTCAAGCCGAAGATCTGGTTCTTCACAGCGATTCCACCCACCTGACGGACAAACACAAAGACGGTTCAGGAGTTTAAAGCCGTAGTGAAAGCTGTAGTCCGAATAACCTTCGCTTTTTTTAACACACGTGAATATGACCGTGCAGACCAACAGATATAAAATACGTCAAAATAAATATTATTCTTCCAGTTTTAAGTGATATGCTTTTAGACTCACCGTCACAGTGTCGTATCCAAGCAAACCAGTCATGCTGCCTGTGCCATATTGGATCCTGAGAGAGCCGCCGTTGTTTCTGTAGGTGCTGCTGGTGCCAGGGTTAAACTTGTCATGGTTTTCTATGAAAGTACAGATGTGGAAAAAAGACACATTAATGCTTGCTGATATAGTGTAGATTTATAACATATATATATTTATTTGCACTTGCACTAGCAGTGCAAACATCACTCAAACATCCAAAAACATGGGTGCAACGAGAACTTTACAACATATGCAGTATAGTTCCTATGTTGCAGGTTTAGAGTTAGTTTAGAGTTAGGTTCACGTACGGCAGGCTTGACTGCTGCAGTAGATGGAGGGCACCCACAGGTTGGAGGAGCCGGTGTCAAAGATGACTTTGAAGGACTGAGGGGGAGTTCCAATGGAGATGATTCCGAAGTAAGCCATCTGGAGATGAAGAGCAGATAGCAACATTATTCATGGCCAAAATGAGCTGTTCGTCACAACTTTGCCCGTTTGAGCTTTGGCAGCTGTTACTCACATCAGCGTCGTTGGTCATGGCCTCGTTGCCCACTGCAAAGCGCCCGTCAAACTTGGCCATAGGGTTGTACGGGAACTTGAGTCTGTACTCCTCCCATATACCCTGCTCCTGCAGGGTCTCCCTAGCTGACTTCCCCTTCTCCAGAGGGATCCTAGGTGTCACAAAAAGAAGCAGAGCAGCTTAAATTCTCTTATTTCATCGACATTTCAAACTTTCATTGAATCATTAAGAGCTTTTTGCTCATCTATCCTTCCAAACCTCTCTGAGACATTCTCCTGACCAAGCTGCTTTGACTTTAATTCAGATTTACTCCTAAGCACAGTACATAGGAAGAGGCTGGACACCTGATAATTAAATATTGGCAGTTATTTCAGAAGAGCTAATGAAGTCTAAAACATAGTTAAAAAAGAAAAATCTAAATAGAATAGCTGACTTACTGGACGAGGCACTCGGACAGTGCCACCATGGCACACACAACAAAGGCCCACATCATTGTCTCGGATCTGCTTTCAACTGTGTGAGAAAATTCATTTCAGTTGAGCAGAGTGAAGCTCATGTCGCTGAGGTCGATCACATCACAGAACTATACAAACTTAAATATTGCAATAGTTATATAATGATATAGTAGGTCTATGACCATGTTGTATACTCACCTGTGGATTCCAAAACCTGAGTGTGGACCAACAGGCATGCATCCTCTTTATACAGGTGGACTGGAATCATTGATAAGGCAATGCACACACACAAGTGATAAGTAAAGATAAGTAATGGTCAAAGCAGTCGTTGACCTCAGGACAATGTCGATCAGATGATTAAAGTAAGGAACACAACATTTTTGGATAAAGCTTGCGTAACTGCATGTTCGGTAAAATATTTGTGGTCATGTTGATGGCGCTAACCGCTAAAAGAAGTCGCAAACAACATTTTCTCAAAGTCAAGCAGTTATGGAAAATTATTTTCACAATAAAGCTTTAGTACATATGAAACTATTGACTTTAAGGGTTTTATTGTGGTTAAAGTTTACATTTTATTTTATAATATTTAACTTTTGCCATAGCATATACACGACCTTTATTATATTACTGAACTATTAAATCTGTATTATTTGTTCTAAATATCTTTTTTCTTTTGTGTATTGGCCATATATTTGGAAGGTTTGCCAAAAGGTGTTTATTGTGTTATGACATAAAGCAGTAGAACCAAACCAACACTGCAAATCATCCCAATTGGAATGCATTGTCCGTTTACGATAAAGTCAAGCAGCTCACATGTTTTCTGTCATTTCATTTGAAATTAACAAACACCAGTCAGTCAATTTAGCTCGCTATTCTCCCTAGCACTAACAGTGTTTGCTGCTGCGTTATCAAGTGTTTACTCATATATCAAGGTCTTTTCCTTTAGATAGGTAATGATGTAAAATACTGCTGATAAAATATTCATAGAGCTGTGTTATCATTTAAACTAAACAGAAGTGCACACTGTACTGTTTCAGTAGAACACTGTTATCCTATTAAAAATAAAATGTTTCCATCCATCCA
>NC_072453.1:2252037-2253347 GCF_027596085.1 Anoplopoma fimbria
TCTAATTTTGACAAAATTAGCTTCTGCTGTAATCGTAAGGTCAGAGCCATGGTGGTAGCAAACACGTGAGAACGATGGAAAAACAATCATCTGTTTGTGTAGTAGTGCCGGACCCGTGCAGCCACACACAGACTACATCTTGGTAGATTGATGCATGCAATGAGGAATCAGTTCACAAGAGCGAGATCCTCCCTGTAACTCCGTTAGCTACATTTTGCTAAAGTTAGCACAACAAACTGATTTGCACGCGAGTCACTAACACTATGGTGAGCCTGGAAATTGGCGCCGTGGATCCACCATTGAGGGCATTTGAATGGAAACACATAGAACACGCCCAGATGTGCTAATCAACCGAACGGGAAAAATGCAACCTGTATTTTTACGTTTTCAATTTCATAACATAAGACGTTTCTTCGGTTTTATTGCCTATTGTCCCTGTTGCCTATTGAGAAAGTATTAGTTCAGTATTTGTGTTTGGAAATGTTCCTTGTTTTTATAATAGTAACAGTTTACCAAAGTTCCCAGTGGGCAGAAGGCTACCCTCATCCCTAGCAAAAAGATTTTGTCCACCTTTGACACACCTGTCTGGTCAAAATAAACTAAAAGAAACCTATTACACATTTATTTTTTTCTTGCTGTACCGAACTTGGACCAAATAGTGACTCATAATCTCGGGTATGATTTTTGTGTACAGTTACACACCAGCAACTAACTAAAATTGCTTCAGGGAGAGCAGAGTACCAGACAAGGGTAAGACATAGAGACCCAAAAGGCCCTGTCCGAGCCAGAGGCTGTCGAAAAGACAAAAATAGATTCCTTCCTGTCTGTGCCAATGTCCAAGCTGTAAATATTTTCATCGGAAAAGTACATTAAGACTACCATCCAGAAATGAAAATGTAATCATAAGGAACATGGAAAACATTGGAGACTTTTCAAAATTTTGTCCACAAATTTGTTTAAATCTGTTTGTGAGCACCTAACCTCACATCTGCCAACCATGTGTAACCATGCCAGCATAGGAGCTCTTTATTGTCTGAGATCAGTCACCAGCACGGCTGACTCAACAGTTGATTTGCACAACCAAAGAATTGAATCAAGGCTCATCTGTGCTTGTCCTCCTCAGCAGGTTCTTGAATAGACTCCAGTCTGATGGTTTTACTGACTTGAGTGGGCAAAAAGCTCATCATCATTGGCGTCTGGCGCCCTGGAGAAAAGTCCTCTTCGCGGCTAAATGATGTGTGACCAAAAAAATCATATCTGCTACCTCCTAAATCCAAAGTTCAGAGTGCCCGTGAATGTTCTCTTTTCAA